>NC_135811.1:62673759-62858728 GCF_964213995.1 Mustelus asterias
TATTTTGGGAGCAGGCCTTTGAGCCTGTTCAACTATTCAATTACATAGTTGAACTATACATCTCAACTCCATTTACCCAATTTACTTTCATCCCCCATAATACCCTTATCTAATAAATAATCTATCTTGCACAGAAACAGGCCATTTGGCCCAACTTGCTGCACTTATGCTCCATATCAGTCTCCCCTTACTTCACCTCATCTGATCAACATACCATCTATTCATTTCTTACTCATGTACTTATGTTGTTAGCTCTAAAATGTATTGATACTATTCACCTCAGTTACTTGTAGCGGATTCCACATTTTCACCATTCCCCGGGTAGAGAGGTTTCTCCTAATTACTTAATGGTAACAACTTGTGGAATGTAGGTATGTGGAGAATGCTCAGAATCAGCTGAATGGGCAGAAAGACAGTTGAGTGGATCAGATCAAGAGTAGAAAAGGGCTGCTAAGTAGAGTTAGACAGAAAAAGGTAGCCAAGAATGGACATTGGAAACTAAAACCTGACAACCTTAGCCAGGCAACAACTGAATGAGAAATCAGGGTAAAAACAGAAGAGTAAGAAGAAAAATTGGTTAGGTGGATAACATTGAGACATGGACTAAGGGAGGCTTCAAGAAAACCAAAGAAGAAGCAAGGCAGTGGCCAATGGCTCAGTTAATGCTACAGTGACAGCAAACAAAATGAATTGACCTTAACAGAGGTGGCAGATGAGACGCTATTTTGGGGAGCACGGACCAAAATCAACCTTGACTCTGGTTCCTGTACTATCCATTTACCTCCACTCCTGATGACAAATTGATGTTGAGCGAGCATAGAATTGAGAATAATTTATTCTTTCATGGGATATGGGCATGGACAAGGCCAGCACTTGTCACCAATCTCTAATATCATGGCTTGCACGGCCATTTGAGAGGGCACATTGCAACAATGTGTTCGACTCTTAACTGCCCCTCTGAGTGCCATGCTTTTATGTACTAAAGTCTTTCAACTGGAATTTGAATCTGCAATCTAGATGGCGAAAGTGCTTTCACCCAACCAAGGCTCACATGCAGATTGTGCATCTGAAACAAAATGACAATGTTTCATCACAGCCATACTGTAAAAAGGTGAAATTGGAATCATCAACAGATGAGGGAAACTAAAGCTCTCCTCTTCTAGCATTTCTATCTGGCAAGTTGGCAACATTAGGTTCAATGTCTTGCATCAGATTGCCAACCCATGCTTGGAATGTAGGTTAGTTCTTTCATCCTCTGTCATGTTACAGCTACAAAGGCTGTACCCATTCAGGGCTATGATGTGGAGATGCCAGCATTGGATTGGGGCAAACACAGTAAAAAGTCTCACAACACCAGGTTAAAGTCCAACAGGTTTATTTGGTAGCACAAGCCACTCGCTTTCAGAGCGCTGCTCCTTCATCAGGTGAGTGGGAGTTCTGTTCACAAACAGGGCATATAAAGATACAAACTCAATTTACAAAATAATGGTTGGAATGCAAGCCCCATTCAGGGCTACACAGCAAGCTCTGACACTTCTGTCTAAAATCCACAATTGCTTCAGTTATGTAATGTTAATCTCAGCCAAAGCATCACTGAATCAGTTTGACCATTCCCTTTTGTTTCACCAGCCAATCTTGTGCTCTCTCCAACACTGATATATTTGGAATGTAATGAGAGTTTGTATTAGTTCCCACTGGGCATTAGGTTGAAAAACCTGCCCTCTGCATCAGGCAGTCTTTGACTGCGCACTGGCAAAATTCAGGTGAATGAGAATCAAAGGGAAAATTCTCCAGTAGTTGTTCTCATATTTGATATAAAGGAAGATGGCCTTGGTTTCAGAGACCATTTGTCACCGCCCCAGGACATTAGTACACGAGTTCCCCAGAGAAGGATTCAACCACTTACAGCTGCTTCATTGCTGATTTTCTCTGTCGTAAGATCAGTTGATAATTCCACAGTGAACAGCTCTATTCATAGCTCCTCTGAAACAACGTAAGCCAGACAACAGCTGTAACAATGTAATCAGTGAGTTTCTGACTTCTCAAAACCTCTCCACCATTTACAAGACTCAAGTCCGTCGTGTTGAATTAACCAGCACTTGGCTAAATGGATACAGCTATACCAACATTCAAGAAGCTCTGATGAAAGGTCATCCAGACTCAAAACATTGGCTCTATTCTCTCTCCACAAATACTGTCAGACCTGCTGAGATTTTCCAGCATTTTCTGTTTTTGTTCAAGAAGCTCAACACCATCCACCATTGATCAGTAATCTTGACAAATGCCCTGACCACCGGAGTCAAATATCCATTCCCCCCATCACTAGCACAATCGATTAGAAAAGCTGCAGCAACTCCACCCACGCACGACACCTCCATCACCAAGATTATTTGATGGTTTATGTATGCACATCGTGATGGGAACATCACGTGTCACACACCATCCCAGCTTGGACATTTAATGTTGTTTTCACATTGTTGCCGATTCAGAATCCTGGATTTCCCAACCTAACCCCAGGAGCACCTTTATCACAGTGACTCTGCACCCACTCTGTAGCTGCTAACATGATATTTGTCATATAAACCTCTTCCACAATGGAAATAGAAATCAAGTTGATTTGCAAACAGCCAGCTGAATTTACACCTGGATAGAAAGGTGAAACATACCCAAATATTATTTTATGATCTGAGGAATCATAAATTTAGTTGCAATTTAATAAAATCTGCTCTGGTAATTTTTTGCCACTTTTTATTTATTTATGAATAAAAATCTGATTATTAATTAAATATCAGGCCACATGGCTGAATAGAAAGATTGCCCTAACACCAAAGAAAGAGTTATGCCATTTCTAGTGGGCAGATTACGAAGGGTATCCTCCTTGAAACTGTAACTACAAAGAAGTGTCCTGAATGTCCTCGGTTCATTGTCAATTTTTCTAACATTCTTTGTCTGGTAAAATGAGCACACCGCTGGCACAGTGGCAGAACCTACTGGCACGATATGTCCAGTATAAAAAACATCTCACCTGTTCCATCAGGAGTTGATCGTACAAAGGTAGGCAACATTTTGAGTGTTGCTGTTGGATTAGTGTCCCGTCCTAGTCCTTTCTCCATCTCGGTCCTGAATCGCGCCATAACATCAAGTAAAGTTTCATCTGAGAGACGCGCAGCATACAGATATTTGTCGATCTGTTGAAAAAAAGTGAAATTTCTATCAAGACTTATTTCACAGCTGAGAACATTGATTGAACAAGAGAAATTTAAAACAAAATGGTGTGCTAATCCAGTGATTTAACCTGCAGCATGGGTAACTGTTACAAATTTACCTTCATGGATTTGGTGCCATAAGATTCTCCCTGATGCAATGAGAGTTTTATGATTTAGGAGTTGATTTGCATTGCCCTATCTCTATTTAGACAATCATATAGTCCAGGGTGCAAAGATAACATCTCAATATTTTACTCCAATAGGATATTTATGTATTTCGTATGCTTCTTCAATTTCTGAAGACACCAAGCGAACATCCGGTTATATTATGGAACAGTATTAATTCTGACAATGCTCTCCAATCTTCGTGTAACATTCATGGGCCAAGTTACTCTGCAACAGCATTCCATTTTAAATTCTTACTGCATGCTTATGTCTGTGTCTGAGATTTATTTCTCAATACACACAGACAGAGAAGGATCAAACATAATGAGGGGGATTTCCTGCTCCTGTTTTTGGTGAGGAGTGGAAAATTCTGCGGGAGGCCCAGAATACGATTTACGCTGGAGCGATTACCTGCTGCGATTGTCCCCGCTCCCCCTGCCAATGATGTAACAGAACTTCTGACATTCAGTGTCAGGATCCCTGTTATACTACATTAACATCTGATTATCAGGCCTCAATGCGCAATAATTTTGCCCTCTGTTACATAATCCATACACATCGGCATGAGGGCACTGCCACTCCATGGTTGGTTGGGGGGGGGGGGTTTAATTTATTTTTATATTCATATCGGCTGGCTCAATCAGGGTCCACTCTGTCAGCGAGACCAACCCCTGCATTTTTTCTAGTTATGAGCTGAACAATATAGAGGAAAAAGCCACCGGGCAATCCCATTTTTCCCACCCGCTGTGCCATCTCGCCAAAGAATGGGAAATATCCAGCCAATGAGTTTAAAGTATTTTTAAATGGCTGAGAGTCCAAGAATTGATTATTCAATCTACTGAAAATAATATTAGCTCATTGCCCTCTCAACTACCTTTAGTCTCAAAAATCTTTTTTAAAAATCGGAGGAAACATAATGTACTTTTAAGAACTCAACATCAAAAGTAACTGTTTTCCAGATCCTCTCTGTGGAGAATAGTCAAAGGATCCTGCACTGTGGAACAGCAAAATTTCATCCCAACCCACAGCAATGTTTTCCAAACACATTAACCTTACCATGGTCCCTCGGCCTTTTGGCTAAGATCAGGTGTGGTCTGCTGATGCTGCGCTTGGTACTGGCCACTGGGTTGCATTTAAGCTTCATATTCACATGAAGCAATTTTTAAAAGCGGCATCTCGGTCTTTTGGCTAAGATGCAAATGAGATCAAGCCTTGGAGAAGGAAGACCTGCGCCTCCTCCAATCAGCTTGGCTCATGTAGATCAGGCCCAAGACAGGGTACAGGATTGCATGCCCTGTCTTGTCAGCCTGGATTGGAAATGTCTCAACTTGTTGAGACTCTGAATTGGACTTGATTTGATTGAATTGGAAAAGTATATTAAAAAAAAAAACAGCTTTATTTGTTCACAGTATTTACTGCCCATCCGAACTGCCCTTGAGAAAGTGGTGGTGAGATTTCTTCTTAAACCGCTGCAGTCCATGAAGTGTACGTACACCCACAGTGCTATTACGGAGGCAATTCCAGGATTTTGACCTGGTGACAGTGATTTAGGGCAAAATTCTCTGGCCTCCCCTCAGAGTTCTTCTCAGAAGCAGGAGGTAACTCATCATTCGCTGGCAGCAGAATCCTTTAGTCCCTCTGCTGTCAATAAAAATTCCCGTTGAAGCTATCCTACACCGCTGGCAGGACCAGAGAATCTCGCCAGCACAAACGGCCGAGAATTCTGGCCATAGTTTCAAGTCTGGGTGGTTTTTGGCTTGATGGGGAACTTCCAGGTAGTGGTGCCCCCATGCATTTGCTGCCCTTGCCCTTCAGATGGTAGAGGTCGTGGGTTTGGAAGATGCTGGCAAGGCAGCCTAGCTGAGTTGCTGCAGTGTATCTTGTAGATGGTACACATACTGCTGACATTGTGCATCGGTGGTGATGAGAGTGAATGTTTAAGGTGGTGGATGGGGAACAAATCAAGTGGGCTGCTTTGTCCTGGATGGTGTAGCGTTTGAGTGTTGTTCGAGTTGCACCAATCCAGGCAAATGGAGAGTATTTCATCTTCCATCACACTCCTGACTTGTGCCTTGTAGATGGTGGACAGGCTTAGGGGGAGTCAGGAGGTGAGTTATTCGCCACAGGATTCCTAGCCTCTGACCTGTTCTTGTAAACACAGTATTAATATGGCTCGTCCAGTTCAGTTTCTGATCAATGGCAACCCCCAGGATGTTGATAGTAAGGGATTCAGCAATAGTATTGCCATTGACTGTCAAGGTAAGATGGTTAGATTCTATGATTATATAAGTAGCCATTGCCAGAACTTGTGTAGCGCGAATGTAATTTGCCACTTACCAGCCCAAGCCTGAATGTTGTCCAGGTCTTGCTGCAAATGGACATGCAATTGCTTCAGTATCTAAAGAGTCATGAATGCAGCTGAAAATCATCAGCAGCATTCTTTTAATGGAGGGAAGGTAATCAATGAAGCAGCGGAATGAAGATGGTTATGCCCAAGACACTATCCTGAAGAACTCCTGCAGTGAAGTCCCAAGACTGAGATGATTGACTTCCAACAACCACAATCAGCCTTCTTTGTGTCAGGCAAGACACTAGCCAGTTTTCCCTTTGATTCCCCTAGTTCTGCTAGGGCTCCTTCACAGAGTCTTAGAAACTTTTCAATACAGGAGGCCATTGAGCCCATCAAGTCTGATGAGTCCTTGATGCCACATTCGGTCAAATGCTGCCTTGATGTCAAGGGCAGTCACTCTCACCTCACATCTGGAATTCACCATTTTTGTCCACATTTGGACCAAGCCTGTAATGTGTTCAGGAGCTGAGTGACCTTGGCATAACCCAAACTGAATGTCAGTGAGCAGGTTATTACTATTTATTGCGGTTAGCACTGTCACCTCTCAGCTCCAGGGACCCAGGTTCAATTCTGGCCTTGGGTAACTGTGTGGAGTTTGCATGTTCCCCCGTATCTGTGTGGGTTTCCTCTGGGTGCTCCAGTTTCACAGAATCCCTACAATGCAGAGGAGGCCATTCGACCCTCGAGTCTGCACCGATTCTCCAACAGACTTTCTACCCAGGCCCTTTCCCCCATCCTATCCATGTAAACCCATATGTTTGCCATGGCTAATCCCCCGAACCTACACATTTTGGGACATTAAGGGGCAATGTAGCATGGCCAATCCACCTAACTTGCTTATCTTTCAAGTGTGGGTGGAAACTGGAACGCCTGGAGGAAACCCCAAGAATGTGCAAACTCCACACAGACAGTCACCCAAGGCTGGAATTGAAGTCGGGTCCCTGGAGCTGTGAGACAGCAGTGCTAACCACTGTGTCAACCAATCCAAAAGGTGTGGGTGTCAGGTTGATTTGCCATGCTTAAATGACTTGGCTAAGATCAAGTGTAGTATCGACATGCTGTGCTTGGTTGAAGTCATTAGGTTACATTTTAGCTTCACTTGAAGCAATTTTTAAAAGCGGCATCTTGGCCTTTTGGCTAAGATGCAAATGAGATCAAGCCTTGGAAGAGGAGCTATGCCTACTCCAATCAGCTTGGATCATGTAGATCAAGCCCAAGACAGGAGGTGAGAGCCCTGTCTTGTCAGCTTGGATCAGGAATGTCTCAACTTGTCGAGACTCTGAATTGGACTTGATTTGATTGAATTGGAATAAAAATACAAAAAAAAATGACCCCTTCGTGTCAATGGGATTAGCAGAGTAAATACACGGGGTTACAGGGATAGGGACTGGGTAGGATTATTGTTGGGCAGGCTTGATTGGTCAAATGGCCTATTTCTGTACTGTAGGGATTTTAAGATTCTATAAGTGCTGCTTCAAAGCAGTGTCAATGACATCTTCCATCACAATGTTGATGATCAAAAATAGACCGATGGTGTGGTAAATGTTTGGAGTGAGGTTGTCCTGCTTTTTATAAACAGGACATACCTAGGCTTCACACACCAGGTTGACATCTCATTTTAGGTATGCCTGGTGCTGCTCCTAGCATTCCCTCCCTCATACTTTATTGAACCAGGGTTGGTCCCCTGTCTTGGTGGTAGAAACATAGAAAAACTACAGCACAAAACAGGCCCTTCAGCCCCACAAGTTGTGCCGAACATATCCCTACCTTTTAGGCCTACCTATAACCCTCCATCCTATTCAGTCCCATGTACTCATCCAGGAGTCTCTTAACAGACCCTATTGAGTTTGCCTCCACCACCACTGACGGCAGCCGATTCCACTCGCCCACCACCCTGTGTGTGAAAAACTTCCCCCTAACATTTCCCCTGTACCTACCCCCCAGCACCTTAAACCGGTGTCCTCTCGTAGCAGCCATTTCCACCCTGAGAAAAAGCCTCTGAGAGTCCACCCGATCTATGCCTCTCAACATCTTATATAACTCTATTAGGTCTCCTCTCATCCTACATCTCTCCAAGGAGAAAAGACCGAGCTCCCTCAGCCTATCCTCATAAGGCATGCCACTCGATCCAGGCAACATCCTTGTAAATCGCCTCTGCACCCTTTCAATCTTTTCCACATCCTTCCTGTAATGAGGTGATCAGAACTGAGCACAGTACTCCAAGTGGGGTCTGATGAGGGTCTTATATAGCTGCATCATTATCCCTGGACTCCTAAACTCAATCCCTTGATTGATAAAGGCCAGCACACCATACGCCTTCTTAACCACCTCCTCCACCTGTTGCGGTTGAGTACAATTCTGCTGCTGATGATGGCCCACAGCGCCTCATGGATGCCCAGTTTTGGTGTGCTGCATTTGTTTAAAATCTATCCCCATTTAGCACGGTGGTAGAGTCCATAACACAATGGAGGATATCCTAAATATGAAGGTGGGACTTGGGTCTCAAGGACTGTGAGGTGGTCAATACTGCCATGGACAGATGCATCTACAATTGGCAAATTGGTGAGGACAAGGTCAAATAGGTTTTCCCCCCTCTGGTTGGTTCCCTCGCCTTTAACCTAGTCCAGCAGCTATGTCCTTTAGGACTCTGCAACCTTGGTCTCTAGTGGTGCTACCAAGCCACACTTTGTAATAGACATGGAAATGCTCCACCCACAGTACATTCGCTGCCCTTGCCATCCTCAGTGTTTCTTCCAATTGGGGTTCAAAATGGAGGAGTACTAACTCATCATTCCTTGAGACTTCATGGGGTGCAGATTCGACTCCCGGAACAACTCCATCCTGACTGTGTATCATTGTGCTGCCACCTCTGCTGGGTCTATGCAGTTCCAACCACCAGAATCAAAGAGCAAGCACAAATGCATCAGAAATGCAAGAGCCCTAACCTCCATGTTAAACAACAGTCCATCCTACCAGGCAGCTAATATCAGACAAAGGATCTTTGCACAAAACCTCCACCCAACAAGAGATTTACATGTATTCATTCATTGGGCGGCACGGTAGCACAGTGGTTAGCACTGCTGCTTCACAGCTCCAGGGTCCTGGGTTCGATTCCCGGCTTGGGTCACTGTCTTTGTGGAGTTTGCACATTCTCCTCGTGTCTGCGTGGGTTTCCTCCGGGTGCTCCGGTTTCCTCCCACAGTCCAAAGATGTGCGGGTTAGGTTGATTGGCCATGCTAAAATTGCCCCTTAGTGTCCTGGGATGTGTGGATTAGCGGGTAAATATGTAGGGATATGGGGGTAGGGCCTGGGTGGGATTGTGGTCGGTGCAGACTCGATGGGCCGAATGGCCTCTTTCTGTACTGTAGGGTTTCTATGATTATGTCCCCCAGCATTCAGGCACCTGCTTTGAGATACGAATTAATTATTTCACATATTGCACAGCTTTCTACACAAATATAGCACATGTTTCCAGTTATTGGAGATGGACACAATCCGTATAAGCATCCAAGAAAAAATATTTTTCATTGTATTCTAATGCATGTGATAATAATAAATCAAATCAAATCATATACTATTACTACAGAATTAATTCTTAACAGCAATTCATGTGCTAACATAACTCAAGGCTAGAGAGGGAGAAGTACCATTGTGGCTCTGCTGAAAGGTCAGTGCACGTGTGGATGTCACTGACACCAGGTTCAGCTGTGATGAATGCCACAGTTTAATAATTGCATGACCCTCACCATCTAGACTCACTCATTTTACTTATCACTTGGGTAAGGTAACAGAATTCTGTTGACATGATGAGAGATATATATTTGGCACTGAGTGAGATGATGGCCAGCAGTTGAATAATGTGCCAGCTTTTAGGTATTTTACTGATGAGAGTCACTTATGTGATGCTGGAGAAGTTACACAGTGCTCAGGTCTGGGGAGACAGAAAACGGGCAAAAGAATTGAAGAAAACTGATCTGAAAAACTGGAGCTGAGAGCTGGGAAGAGACGGTTCCACTTCCAACGCCACTCTTAATTGCCATTTCTCAGTGATAGCACTCTTGTTGCTGTGTCAGTCGACAGGGTTCTGGTTCCATTCAGAAATTGAGCTCATTACTTCACTCGAGTACAGTACTAATGGAATGTTGTATTATCGGAGGTGACAGACTTCAGCTAAGATATTCAAACAAGGCCGCTCATTCTCCTGGTTAAGCTGATGTCCATATCCTAACATCCCCGACTTGCTGGACCCACCTCAGTAAAAAATACCCCAAAACATGTGATTTTCTCTCTGGGGGTGCACCCATCATACTGTCCATGCGAACTCAAATTCTCCACCACCTGTCCCTTTCCTCTACCAGCAAAAATTGGGTCTGTGGGAAATGGGGGCTGGACTTCTGCATCCGAGCCTTGTCCACCTATTTTAACGGTCTGCAGATGATGATACAAAAATCCAATGCCAGGACCCTTCACCCTGTGTTCACTGATCAATAGCATTGGGGCCCATGCAATATTGCTTGTTTTTAATTCCTTCATGACCTCATCCTTCACTATCTCTAAACTCCTCCAACCCTACACACTTCTGAGATTTGTGTTTCTCCAATTCTGGCTTCTTGCATTTTTTGTTATTTTAATCACTCCACTATTGACACTAATCCTTCAAATGCCACAGCACCAAGCTCTTGAATTCCTTCCCTAACCCTAACCACCTTTCTCTACCCAATTAAGATGCTCCTTCAGACTGACCTCTTTGACCAAAACTTTGGCCATCTGTGGTCTGTATAAGATTTGGTTGCATAATACTTTTTGGTACATATTACCATGCTAAAGGTGGTATATTAATACAGTCGTTGTCCAATTAAAGATTCCATAATTACACACAGAAGCTCTCCTCATCGCAAAGATTATTTATTTCCACCTCCATAACATCAGCCAACAGGGCGGCATGGTAGCACAGTGGGTTAGCACTGCTGCTTCACAGCTCCAGGGTCCCGGGTTCGATTCCCGTGCTCGGGTCACTGTCTGTGTGGAGTTTGCACATTCTCCTCGTGTCTGCGTGGGTTTCCTCCGGGTGCTCCGGTTTCCTCCCACAGTCCAAAGATGTGCGGGTTAGGTTGATTGGCCAGGTTAAAAATTGTCCTGGGATGCGTAGGTTAGAGGGATTAGCGGGTAAAATATGTGGGGTGGGATTGTGGTCGGTGCAGACTCGATGGGCCGAATGGCCTCCTTCTGCACTGTAGGGTTTCTATGATTTCTTCTATGAACTTTGCCACTGTCTCAGTTCATCAGTTGCTGAAACCCTCATCCATGCCTGTTAACTCTAAACATCTAATGCATTCCTGACCGGCCCACCATGTTCCACCCTGCGTAATCTTGAAGCTATTCAAACCTTTGTTACTCATGAACTTACTCGCACCAAGTCCTGCTTAACAGGTGCTCAGTGACTTACACTGGCTCTCTGTTAAGCAACACTTTAAAAATTTGAACCCTTGTCTTCAAAACCCTTCATGGTCTTACCCCTATCCATGTAAATCCCATCAGCTGCACAACCCCCTGAGATAGCCACCCTCCATTAATTCTGGCTTCTTGAGCATCCTTGATTTTAGTCACTTAGCCATTGGTGGCCATGCCTTCAGCCTTGACCCCGAAGCTATTGAATTCTCTCAAACCAATACACTTTTCTCTTTAAAAAACTACACCTTTTTCCACATTTCTGCTGACCTTGGGTGTTCTCTTTTGTTTTACATTGCCCGTGAAACACATTGGATGTTTTATTAGATTAAAAATACCATACAAATACATGTTCATGGTTATTATTGTCATGTGTTCCTCATTCAATCAACACTTCAAAGGACGGAAGACCTGTTCATTCATTTCCTTGCACTGCTCCTGCCATTTGGCCAACATAAGCATTTATACACAGTACAGATTCAGATTTAAACCATCATCTTCTTGCTTTAAGCAATTAATGGCAGAAATGGTATTAAAACTTCAAAGAATAGACACAATTGTGCAGATGACCAGTATCTTGGTTGCATTCAGGAGCAAATAAAAAGATTAAAGTTCCAAGTAGATGAAAGGGTTTTCAGAATGTTTTTGCAGACGTCATGAGTCTGAGAAAACTGTTGCAGTTTGCTTTTACATAGGAGGGTATGGAGGCGTGAAGAGATACAATGCTTGAGGTCAAGCCAAATCATTTGTGTTAGTTGACCAGGCTGAGCAACAAATCTGAATGCAAATCTTTCTTTAAAAGGATGGGAGTGGTGGGGAATCCTGCCACCATTTTGTAAACTGGTTTATTAAACTAAGCAATAGTTCTACCTTTACTCTAAAGTGTCAGATTTGGATAAATGTAATTATAAACTGCATGCTACAGGATAGTAAAAAAGGCAGGTTTGTTTTATTCATCTTTTATAGAATGATGCATGTATAATAGCTTTTTTTTAAAGGAAACTGTTTGGCCTGAAAGGGAAGGGTGCAATGACCTACCTCAAAGATAACTGGCGGAGAGATAATTATTTGTTAAAAAAGAGCAGGGTAAAACAGTAGGAAATATTTTTGAAAATACAGTAATCGTTAAACGTCTCTGTTACTACAGTGGGTTTACAGGGAATCTCATGTGACTGGTTTATAATATTCTCTTCTATATTTTAGCTGCAGACACTTGGTTAAAACAATTCTTGAATAAATTATTAGAAGCTTTTCACACCCAGTTTTTACCCATTTCTACAAAAGAACCTAACTACTTAAAATGAATATATGATGTACTGCAATGTTTTTGCCAGATAAAATTAGCCAGTATTAATAACTATATTCTTTCATTAATATATTAATTAATAATACATTTATAACAGTATTTATGCACCCAGTACTGAAATAATGTTTGTTTCTTTAAAGCTTTTTAACAAGAACCCTGGAAAGGCCTGTATTTAGGACACACACACACAATGGGGAATGATGAGAAGGCAAAAGCCAACTAAAAAAAATGTAAAGGTTTTAAATTTCAATAAAATTATAATGGGCACATTATAATCAGTGGCCCAAATTAAATAAAACATCTATAGTAAAACAAATGTAAAACAAGCCTGCAGAGTATGAATGACACCACCATACTGCTTTCAAGGACACTGCAGTAAGAGATTAAGGAAGCCATTACAAATCCTTTCAGAATTATAGTTCTAGATCACACCTCGCAAATTATCAACATAAATGTAACACGCGAGGTCTGTTTTAAACAGCAGGCATACTTCCTCAGCTCTTTTGTACCTTGTCTCTCAATTGTTTCCTTCTAATGATGCATTTAGGGTAATTTCATTTCAAACAGATTACATTTTTAAAAGCACCAACAATATATGTAACAGTAACAATGAACTACATGTAAAGAAGGAGGCTCACCTTTTTGACTTGATCGGCCTTTAATTCTGTGAAGAAATAGGCCAAAACCTGTGCAGCTATCATCCTGTCTGGAATTCAGGAAACAATTCACACACAGAAGCTTCAAAGACGGTGCTGGCTGCAGCTTCAGCGAATCCTGTGTAGCTTTGCGTAAGTACACAATCCTTCTGACCTCTCCTGAAGTAAACTTGCTCACTTCTCGTTTCAAAAATGAATTCTAAAATCCTACACTCATCCGCCTTTTTCTCGTGTGCAATTCCAGGAGATGCAGTAACCTTTTCAGCCTGGAATGGTAACAGACTAGAACCTACCCACTTCCTGTGTTGTAGTCGGTTTACTGGGGGAGCCTTTGCTGCATAAGGAAAGAAGCAGGAGCTCTTGAGCTCTGACTGGCTGCACCCACCTTCCCCATACAGGAAGCTGTGTGGGTGTGGGGGAGTCCTGGATGTGACTGATGCATCATGGCACGCTCCTCACGTCTTCAAAATCAATGATTTGACCTCTAACTCTTGTGGATAGAGATGCAGAGGACATTTATTCAATTTAATCATGTTCTTCGAATTAGAGAAATCAAATGAGCCAAACAGAACCGTTTATTATAACTTTTCTATGGAAATATGGTTCTATGTGTCTGATGTCTACGTTGAATAAAATAATTTCTCATCATAAATAATTTAGCATAAATTATTTATTTGCTCCCTCTATCCTGTTCATCCAAAAGGTATTGTCTATAATTCTGGGGAGGATATTTCACTGAATATTCAGAAAGTATTATATGCTATACTGCAGTATATCTTTGAGATTGCAGATAATTTGCTTCACATTGCAGTGTAAAGTGCATCACGGACTCACTGACAGTACACAGCAATAAGCTACACAATACAACCCCAGTTCTCATTTCACTGTCACGTGACCAGTCAGTCATGACTCCTGCCGTGCCTCTCATTGCGTGTCTCCTTTCCCCTCCCCCTATGGTCCTATAAATGCTGCACTGAAGAGACACACTGGCCACAGCATTTTATTTTATCGCTGTGCCATCTTAATCCTTGGCTTTACAGTCAAAAAACAACGTATTAACTTATAATGAGTAGCAATGTTAAAGCTATCTAAATTGAAAGTTGTATTTCTAATATTAATATAATGCTAGAATCATGAGAGAAAGAAATTCAACCTTTATTCCTTCCCACAGTGCCAAGTACTGACAAATTACCACAGCAACTTCGATCCAATCATGTCACAAAAAATGGTCAGAGGATCTACGGAGCCCTGTGTTTCATCTGTCTAGAACAGTGGTTCCAAACCGGTTTTACATCATGGCATATCTTTATACTTTAAAATAATTTGAGGCACATCACCCATTTTCTCCAACTGCCCTCTCACAAAAGCCTTTTATCTCTAAAAACTCCTAAAAACATTGAATGCAATTTTCATTAGTTTAAGAAGTTTACAATGAAAGCCGCATCACAGTTTGCATGTCAAATACAATACTGGAGTCTGTTTCTTACCTCTCTCTTCTTCCCTTACCGGGAACTTTGTTTTTTTACTTCTCCTTCCTCTCTCCTGTTTTTTTCAACTTCTCCCAGTTTCCCTCGCTCCTCCCAGGTTTTTGCGCTCTCTTTATGTTTTTGCTTTTTGCGCAGGCGCACAAGTCCTTTGTCTTCAACTCTGTGGTCGGCATCTCCAATTTCCAAAGAACCTGGGATCTCCCATGTATGTGTCAACCAGGAAAGGGCTGCAAATGCGTGGTTCATAATGTTTATGTTGGTGATCCGAACAATGCATGCGTTGGCTGGAAAAGGGCCTTGTATGCACAGTTCTGAATTCTTACAGTGAGGACCATACACATGACCAAACATGCTGGGGAGGCCCGAGGTTCATCGGGACTTGGAGATGCCGACCATGGAGGTGAAGATTAGATTCAGTTTATTTACATTAACGTTTAATCATTTTCAATCTTATTTTGCTGCAAACTTGTTTTTTTTATTTATTAGTGTCACAAATAGACCTACAATAACACTGCAATGAAGTTAAACATAGAACATAGAACATTACAGCGCAGTACAGGCCCTTCGGCCCTCGATGTTGCGCCGACCAGTGGTACCAATCTAAAGCCCCTCTAATCTACACTATTCCAATATCATCCATATGTTTATCCAATAACCATTTGAATGCTCTTAATGCTGACGAGTCCACTACTGCTGCAGGCAGGGCATTCCATTCCACATAGAACAGTACAGCACAGAACAGGCCCTTCGGCCCACGATGTTGTGCCGAGCTTTATCTGAAACCAAGATCAAGCTATCCCACTCCCTATCATCCTGGTGTGCTCCATGTGCCTATCCAATAACCGCTTAAATGTTCCTAAAGTGTCTGACTCCACTATCACTGCAGGCAGTCCATTCCACACCCCAACCACTCTCTGAGTAAAGAACCTACCTCGGATATCCTTCCTATAACTCCCACCATGAACTCTATAGTTATGCCCCCTTGTAACAGCTCCATCCACCCGAGGAAATAGTCTTTGAACGTTCACTCTATCTATCCCCTTCATCATTTTATAAACCTCTATTAAGTCTCCCCTCAGCCTCCTCCGCTCCAGAGAGAACAGCCCTAGCTCCCTCAACCTTTCCTCATAGGACCTACCCTCCAAACCAGGCAGCATCCTGGTAAAACTCCTTTGCACTCTTTCCAGCGCTTCCACATCCTTCTTATAGTGAGGTGACCAGAACTGCACACAATATTCCAAATGTGGTCTCACCAAGGTCCTGTACAGTTGCAGCATAACCCCACGGCTCTTAAACTCCAACATTACAGCGCAGTACAGGCCCTTCGGCCCTCGATGTTGCACCGACCAGTGGTACCAATCTTAATAAAAGCTAACACACTATAGGCCTTCTTCACAGCTCTATCCACTTGAGTGGCAACCTTCAGAGATCTGTGGATATGAATCCCAAGATCTCTCTGTTTCTCCACAGTCTTCAGAACCATACCTTTGACCCTGTAATCCACATTTAAATTTGTCCTACCAAAATGAACCACAAGTTACTGTGAAAATCCCCTAGTCGCCACACTCCGGCGCCTGTTCAGGCACATTGAGGGAGAATTTAGCATGACCAATGCACCTAACCAGCACTATGGGAGGAAACCAAAGTACTAAAGTAGGGCGGCACGGTAGCGCAGTGGCTAGCACTGCTGCTTCACAGCTCCAGGGTCCTGGGTTCGATTCCCGCCTCGGGTCACTGTCTGTGTGGAGTTTGCACGTTCTCCTCGTGTCTGCGTGGGTTTCCTCCGGGTGCTCCGGTTTCCTCCCACAGTCCAAAGATGTGCGGGTTAGGTTGATTGACCAGGTTAAAAATTGCCCCTTAGAATCCTAAAATGCGTAGATTAGCGGGTAAATATGTGGGGGTAGGGCCTGGGTGGGATTGTGGTCGGTGCAGACTCGATGGGCCGAATGGCCTCCTTCTGCACTGTAGGGATTCTATGATACCCAGAGGAAACCCACGTAGACATGGGCAGAACGTGCAGACTCCACACCAAAAGTGACCCAGCTGGGAAACAAACCCGGATTCCGGATGCTGTGAGGCAGCAGTGCTAACCACAGCTGTGGGGCCTTCACAGCACAGCAGTATGGGAACCTCTGTTTTCTTATTATCAGTGTTTCCAGGCCAGCTACTCCAATGAAGTTGGGACCAAATAAGGTCTTCAGCCCCCTATTATACTCCTGATACAACCTATGACTATGTGGCCAAATTCCCCTCGAATTCGATTTTCAAGTTTGTTGATGACACCATCGTAGTGGGTCAGATCTCAAACAATGACGAGACAGAGTATAGGAATGAGATCGAGAATCTGGTGAACTGGTGCAACGACAATAATCTCTCCCTCAATGTCAACAAAATGAAGGAGATTGTCATTGACTTCAGGAAGCATAGTGGAGGACATGCCCCTGTCTACATCAATGGGGATGAAGTAGAAATGGTCGAGAGCTTCAAGTTTTTAGGTATCCAGATAGAATCATAGAAACCCTACAGTGCAGAAGGAGGCCATTCGGCCCATCGAGTCTGCACCGACCACAATCCCACCCAGGCCCTACCTCCACATATTTACCCGCTAATCCCTCTAACCTACGCATCTTAGGATTCTAAGGGGCAATTTTTAACCTGGCCAATCAACCTAACCCGCACATCTTTGGACTGATCACCAGCAACCTGTCCTGTTCCTCCCATGCCGACACTATAGTTACGAAAGCCCACCAACGCCTCTACTTTCTCAGAAGACTAAGGAAATTTGGTATGTCAGCTACGGCTCTCACCAAATTTACAGATGCACCATATGCATTCTCCCCAGTTGTATCACAGCTTGGTATGCCTCCTGCTCTGTCCAAGACCGCAAGAAACTACAAAGAGTTGTGAATGTAGCCCCGTCCATTGCGCAAACCAGCCTCCCATTCATTGACTCTGTCTACACTTCCTGCTGTCTTGAAAAAGCAGCCAGCATAGTCAAGGACCCCACGCACCCTAGACATACTCTCTTCCACCTTCTTCCGTCGGGAAAAAGATACAAAAGCCTGAGGTCACATACCAACCGACTCAAGAACAGCTTCTTCCCTGCTGCCATCAGACTTTTGAATGGACCTAGCTCGCATTAAGTTGATCTTTCTCTACAACCTAGCTATGACTGTAACACTACATTCTGCACTCTCTCCTTTCCTTCTCTATGAATGGTATGCTTTGTCTGTATAGCATGCAAGAAACAATAATTTTCACTGTATACTAATACAGGTGACAATAATAAATCAAATCAATTCAAAATAAAAATCATGGGTTGTTAGATCATTTTCAATCATTTTGTAATCAAAGGACAGGTCAAAAGAAAAAAACTGTCACTGTTGGATATCTAAAGTAAAAACTGAAAATGCAGCTGGGGCATCAAAACACTGTCACTGTCCAATGGCCTGGAAGTCCTGATTAATCTCCAAGAATTAAACTGCTCCAAGCAAACCCATATTCCCTTCATTTTCTTTGTTTTTCTTAATGTATTATAGAACATAGAACAGTACAGCACAGAAAAGGCCCTTCGGCCCATGATGTTGTGCCGAGCTTTATCTGAAACCAAGATCAAGCTATCCCACTCCCTATCATCCTGGTGTGCTCCATGTGCCTATCCAATAACCGCTTAAATGTTCCTAAAGTGTCTGACTCCACTATCACTGTAGGCAGTCCATTCCACACCCCAACCACTCTCTGCGTAAAGAACCTACCACGAACCCTATAGTTATGCCCCCTTGTAATAGCTCCATCCACCCGAGGAAATAGTCTTTGATGTATTAATGTATCTTTAATGTATGTATTAATTGTATTAATTGTAAAAATATTGTAATGGAGAGAATCAATTTGACTGGATGGGGCAGTTTGTAGACAGGAGGTTGTGTGATGAAGCTTCCAGGAATACTGTCAACAAAAGTCAGCAAGCCAAGGCAGCAACTGTGGAGACAGAATAACAGAGTTAATGATTCATACTGACCATCTTTCAACAGAACTGGAAGAAGATTTAATGGTTTATAAGCAAGTAGATGCTGCTGTGGTGCAAGGTGAGGACAAGGAAACCTTATTACAATACTGGGAGGAAGGTGAAGGTGCGGGGGCAGAATAATAAGCACAGGAAATAGAATCGAGATGGTTGAGGGCTCTGTCAATCAGGGGAATCCTCAGTGGAGGAAAAAGGAAGACATAACGGAAGGATTGGAATGAAAGGTGTCAAGATCAGAGTGATGGGGCAAAGATGGAGAAATTAGAATATGGAACTGAGATCTTAATGAAAACAGGGTGAGACAAAATGTATTGAAGAGGCAGTAGGACTATGATAGATATTGGTAGACAGCCTAACATCAGAAAAGGTGGTAGAAGTATCAAGGAAAAGTGTAATCATTCTTGTTCACCAGTTAAGGGAAGAACAACATGTTTATTTACAAGAAAAGGCTATACAGAGCCTCATGGCTGCAGGGAAGGTTCTAGAATAGAAATCCGAGCTCACCAGGTGATCCCTCAACCTGCTTCCCCATTGGTTCTCTGGGTCATGTGACCCTTACTCTGCAGCTGATCCTTAAATGAACAATCAGCACACCCCTCCCCCCAAGTCCTTTTATATGAATGTCAATACTCAATTTACTCAGTCTAAGATCATTAAACATCTGGTATTTGAATTTAATCGATTAAAAATTATGTCTTTCAGGGGGTTTCTGAATCCTCGTGGAGCAGTGTAACTCCACTGTCTGGAGCGCTGCCATAGAATTGCTTTAGCTGAAACCACAATGACAGGTGCCTCTTCAGGCACAAGCAGTTCTGTTTCCATCCAGATGTCGGTTGTGCCTACCACAGGATGACCCGGTACTTCAGTGCTTGGACAACATTCGCAGATGGCGATATAGCTCTCGATGGCAGTATTGGCTGCTGAGACAACTCTCGCTCTCTCAAATGGTCTACATGTTTCCAGATGATCCTTCCTTCTACGTCCACTTGCTAAGTCAGGGCTCCAGTTTTGGATACAACAACTTCAGGGACCCAACTCAACCCACTTCCAAAATTCCTCACATACCCCGCTTCATCCACTGAAAACAACCATGTTGACTGACATGAATCATGGTTTGTCTTCTGACTACTTTGTCTGGCCTCTATTCTCCCCGGCAAATATGGAAACATGAGGCCCAGTCTCGTTTTGAGGTAACGGTTCATTAACAGTTCTGCTGGCGGGATTCCTGTTGTTGCATGTGGAGTGGCCCTATAGCCTCAAAAGGAATCATGAGATTCTGGTCTCCAAGGTCCCTCCTGACTTCTTCTTCAGGTCAGGCTTAAAGTTTGGATGGCTTGTTCAGCCAGTCTGTTGGATCCTGGGTGGTAAGGCACAGACCGAATGTACTTGATACCACTGAGGGCAGTGAAGTTCTGTTCCATTATCAGACACTATGGCTGGAATGTTACCACCGTCCACGCTGGTGGGATTTTCCCGTTCTGCTGCAATGAATGGAGATTTGACTGGATGTCAAATTCTCCCATCTCGTTGCAGCAGGAGCATGGTATGAACGGCCAGTAAGATTGTGCCCGATGACTTCAGGTATTCCGTAAGTGAAAAAACATTGGCATAATTTCCCAGTTGTAATGTGCGATGTCGGAGGCTTCACCTTAAACACTTCCTTCCACTTTGAATGTGCAGTGACAAGGAACAAAAACATTGTGTCCATGAGTAGACCAACATAATCAATATGGACTCCTACCCATGGCTAGCCAGACCACTCCCAAAGGTGCAGTGGGGCTGCAGCAGGCAACTTTTGTTGCAATTGGCACTGTTCCCAGTGCTTGACTAGGCTCATTTTTTTAAGAGTTAAGCATCCCTTCCTCACATCAAAAGGGTCCAGAGGGGCAATGTTTTCACACAGTGTGCTGAGTGTCTGGGAAAAGGTAGTAATAGAGGTGGGTACAATTTTGTCTTTTAAAAAGCATTTAGAACATAGAACATAGAACATTACAGCGCAGAACAGGCCCTTCGGCCCACGATGTTGCACCGACCAGTTAAAAAACATTTAGACAGTTACATGGGTAAGATTGGTATAGAGAGATATGGGCCAAATGCGGGCAATTGGGACTAGCTTAAAGGTAAAAGCTGGGCAGCATGGACAAGTTAGCCCGAAGGACCTGTTTCCACGCTGTAAACCTCGATGCTAAAATAGAACGATCTCATCTGGCTTCATCCAGGACCGGTCCAGGACCCCAACACCATGCTAAATTGCCCCTTAGGCTCCAAATATGTGGAGATTAGGTGGATTAGTTATTGTAAATGTGAGGGGTTATGGGGATAGGGCGGGGGGGAAGGGTTGGGCCTGGATAAGATGCTCTTTCAGGGAGTCAGTGGAGATTCGATGGGTCAAATGGCCTCCTTTTACACTGTAGGAATTCTATAAATCCATGGTTCTTAGTAGGAAACAATGCTGAAGGATACTCAGGCTGGAGAATCTGGACAACAATGCTGCAGGGTTAGTAACCTTAACAGAAGCCTGCCTTGCTTTGGCTGGGGCTTTGCATGAGAATGGGAACAGTGATTTTACCCTTTGTGCTCTTCAATCTCAGTCCAGTTTATCCATCTCTGGCCTCTTGCATATCCTTGATTTTCTTCACTCGACCATGTGGCAACCAGAACTGCACACAACACTCTGTGACCTCACTAAAGTTCTATACAACTCCAACATGACCGCCTTGCTTTTGTAACCTATGCCTCGATTGATAAAGTCATGATGTGGAGATGCCCTACAGTGCAGAAGGAGGCCATTCGGCCCATCGAGTCTGCACCGACCACAATCCCACCCAGGCCCTACCCCCACATATTTTACCCACTAATCCCTCTAACCTACACATCCCAGGACTCTAAGGGGCAATTTTTTTTTTTAACCTGGCCAATCAACCTAACCCGCACATCTTTGGACTGCTACAGCCAGCTAGGTCTTAAAGGTACAGACAATGTGGGCTCCCTCCACCCACATTGTCTGTACCTTTAAGACCTGGCTGGTTGTAGGGATTCGCATTCTAATTAGTATTCTGCAACTTGATTTCTGTGTCTCTGTGCACTGTTTGAGAGCACATTTCCACTCCAGCTGACGAAGGAGCAGTGCTCCGAAAGCTTATGGTATTTGCTACCAAATAAACCTGTTGGACTTTAACCTGGTGTTGTGAGACTTCTTACTCAATTGATAAAGGCAAACGTCCCATAGGTCGTTTTCACTACCCTACGAAAATGCCCTTCCACCAGAGATCTGTGGACAAACATACCAAGTCCCTTTGTTCCTCAGAACATTCTAGTGTCATGCTGTTCATTGAACACTTATTTGGCAAATTACTCATTGTTTTGGGTCTGGAGTCACATGTGGGCCAGACCAGCTAAAAACGACAGATTTCCTTCCCTAAAAGACATTAGTGAACCAGGTGGATTTTTACAACAATCACGAGGGTTACATGGTCACCATTGCTGAGGCTAATTTTTATTTAAATGGAATTTAAATTCCATTAGCAGCCATGGTGGGAATTTGAACCCATGTTCCCAGCATGTTAACTTCTGGATTACTGGTCCAGTAACAATACCACTATGCCACCATCTATCTCTAGGCTTAAAGATTTATCAGTTTCAGAATCTCTCATCTTTCCAAGAGCAATAGACTGCACCCATGTGGCTTTACAGGTTACACGGCAGCAGCCCCTAATGCTTATAAACCGTAAGGGCTACCATCCCATCGATGTGTGACAATCGCAAGCACATACTGGAGGTTCATGCATGGTACCCTGTAAGTTGTCATGACTCCTACATCCACAGTCACTGCCAGGTGCCTAGGATCTTTGAGGGGCCAGAACATTTACTGGGATGGTTGCTTGGGGAAGGGGGATACTCATTTAAACAGTGGCAGATGATTCTGGTGTTTCGTCCTGAAACTTGTGCTGAGGAGAGGTATAATGCTGCTCACAGCTCCACATGCTCCCTTATAGAGCAGACCATAGGACTTCTAAAGATGGGCTTCAGATGCTTGGACTGCTCAGATGGCTCTCTGCAACTGGAGAGAGTTTCTTGCATGTTGCATTGTGTTGTGCCCTTCAGAATCTGGCTGTGCAAAGAGGTGAATGTTCATCTCAGAATGGGGCACTATCACAGAGTGGAAGGATGTCTAAACTGAGATAAGAGGATTACAAAGTTCAAATTCACAACAAATCAGTTGACCAAAACTTCACATACCCATCAAAGATATTCACAAAAGTGCAATTTATTTAGTGATCGCACACCCGTGAGCCGGAGATGGCATCGAAAGTGTTTGATTTTCCTAACCCGATAACTACATCTTGGTGCAGCCCTGGCATTTGCAGCTTGCTGACTGCTACATCCTGATGTCTATGATGACTTTGGCGGATTTCCTCTGGTGGTCTGAAGCCTGGAGGGCCCCGACCATATAAGGATCTGCTCATGGGAAAAAGCACCCTCACTGGCCTGTGCTGCTGGAGTGGCTGCAGGCACAAACAGGAGGGAACTGTGAGCATCTACACATCCTGTGGGTGCTTCATACGCATGTCACCTACATCCTCCTCCAGTGCCAAGCGCAAATCTGTCAAAATCTGCTGGACCGAGGTTTCCGTGGTGACCTCGAGATGCTCAAAAGTCAGAGCCACAACATTAGACAGAACACGGATGGACTCCTTCCTCCATTGTTTGCTCTAGTTGGCTGAGTGACTCTCAAATCTCTGCCTGATGTTCTGCTGTCTCTATTTGCATCTCTGCCGTTGATCTGGCAGCCACTTCCAGAGGCTCACCATCTGATTGGGACTGAGTGGTGGCTGGTCTCCAGCAGCCCTCCGAGTGCTGGAGACTGGGGTTGTCCCTGCCTCTGACGAGTTGTTACCCTTTCTAAGTTGTTGAGAGAGGCCAATCTCCCCTTTCCCACAGGAATGATCCCTGTCCTCCCAGCAAGGTCAATGTAGCCTCCATAAATTCAGTGAGGGCGAGGATCTCTGCTTTCCTTCCCCCAGTCCAGGCTTGCTCACACTTTTTTGTGTGCCAGCTTGCCCTGTATGAAATCAAAAGAAAGGCAAATGAATAGAGGGGATGGAGAAGAGGTTGGGTAAGATGTATGTCCCGTGTGAGGCATAAGGACCAGAGGATAGAGTGTGAGCAACATGATAGATTGGATTATGGTGATGTGAAAATCTCCGTAAGAGAATGAGTGTTGATTTGTGTGTGTCGTCGTTCCCCCCCACCCCCCTCTCCGTGAAGAGTACAGGCATAGACTTTTACAGCACACAAAGAGGCCCTTCAACCCATCATGTCTGTGCCAGCCACCAAGCGCCTATCTATTCGAATCCCATTTTTAAGCACTTGGTCTATAGCCTTGTATGCTATGGCATTTCAAGTGCTCATCTAAATACTTCTTAAATGTTGTGAGGGTTTCCGCCTCTGCCCCCCTTTCAGGCAGTGAGTTGCAGATTCCCATCACGCTCGATGAAACTGTTTCTGTTTCTCCTCAAATCCCCTCTAAATTTCCTGACCCAAACCTTAAATAAATGTCCTGTGGTTAATGACCCCTCTACAAAACGGGAAAATTTCTTCCTCTCTACCCAATGTCCCTCATAATTATGTACACTCAATCAAGTCAGCCTTCTCTGTTCTAAGGAGAACAACCCCAGCCTAACCAGCCTCTCTTTATAGCTGAAACACTCCAGCCCAGGCAACTTCCTGGTGAATCTCCTCTGCATCCTTTCTGGTGCAATCACATCCTTCCTATAGTGTGGTGACCAGATCTGTACACAATGCTCTGGCTGTACCCTAATGAGCAGTTTATACAGCTCCATCATAACCTCCCTGCTCTTATATTCTATGCTAGGTTAATAAAAGTAAGTATCTCATATGCCTTCTTAGCCACCTTATCTACCTATCCTGCTGTTTTCAGGGATCTTTGGACATGCAGCCTAAGATCCCTCTGGTCCTCTGTAGTTTAGTATCCTACCATCCTTTGTGTAGTCCCTTGCCTTGTCATGCATCACCTCACTTCATCATTTCAGTACATGATGCCACAATGATACTTTGATACTAGAGGGAGCTGAGAGCACTTTTCCTGGCAGAATGGGTGAGAGCATTCACCCACTTTCCACACTTTGGGTGTGGTTGCCAGCTGTACTGACCTGCTGGACAACGGCCTCCTAGGCCAGCGATGTAACATTCGGGTGCTTTTTGGAACCATCCCTGGGGTAGAAGACATGCCACTGCACCCAGACTACAGGCCTGGTTGCTGAAGCGGACTCTTCTTATCTTGTTGGGAGTTTGGGTGGAGAGGATGGCAGTTAGGGCAGTTCAATGCTCTTCTTGCAGGATGTGGGAGGTAATGGTAAGGGACACCATTAGTGACCCTGCTGACTTCACCTGTGGGAGGTGTACCCAGCTCCAGCTCCTCACAGACGCCTTAGGGAATTGGAGCTGGAACTGGATGAACTTCAGATCATTCGGGAGGCAGAGGGGGTGATAGATAGCAGCTATCGGGAAGCAGTAACACCTAAAAACGAAGCTAGCTGGGTGACAGTCAGGAGAGGGGAGGGGAGGAAGCAGTCAGTGCAGGGATCCCCTGTGGTTGTTCCCCTCCAAAGTAAGTATACCGGTTTTTTTTTGGGGGGGGGGGGGAAGGACCTTCCAGGGGTAAGCCACGGTGACCAGGTCTCTGGCACGGAGTCGGGCTCTGTGGCTCAGAAGGGAAAGGGGGAGAATAGGAGAGCAATAGTAGTGGGGGACTCAATAGTTAGAGGCACAGACAGGCGGTTCTGTGGGCGCAAACAAGACTCCAGGATGGTAGTCTGCCTCCCTGGTGCCAGGGTCCTGGATGTCTCTGAGCAGGTAGGAAGCATCCTAAAAGGGGAGGGTAATCAGACAGACGTCATTGTCCACATTGGTGCAAATGACATAGGCAGAAAGAGCAGGGAGGTCCTGCAAGAGCAATTTAGGGAGTTAGGTAGAAAGCTAAAAAGCAGGACCTCTAGGGTAGCGATCTCTGGATTACTCCCCGTGCCACATGCTAGTGAGGCAAGGAACAGGGAGATTGTGCAGCTGAACACGTGGCTAAAGAACTGGTGCAGGAGGGAGGGTTTCAGATTCGTGGATCACTGGGAAGTCTTCCAGAGAGGATGGGGCATGTACAAGAAGGACGGATTACACCTGAACTGGAGGGGAACCAATATCCTGAATGGGAGGTTTGCTAGTGTGGTTCGGATGGGTTTAAACTAATGTGGCAGGGGGGTGGGGATCAGAACAATAGGTCAACAAGCGTAGAGACTGGGGACGAGCATGGAGCCAAGACAAGGCTATCTAAGAGGAAGAGCAATCTGGGGGAGAATGAACTCAGTGGGCCTGGAGGTCTGGAGTGCATCTGCTTCAATGAAAGGAGCGTAACGGGCAAGACAGATGAACTTACAGCCTTAATGCTTGCGTGGAACTTGGATGTGGTTGCAGTGACGGAGACTTGGTTAAAAGAAGGACAGGACTGGCAGCTGAATATTCCGGGGTATAAGTGTTTTCGGCGAGACAGAGGAGGGGCTAGAAGAGGTGGGGGAGTAGCGATACAGGTTAGGGAGCATATTACAGCGGTACAGAGGGTGGACAATTTGGAAGGATGATGTAACGAGACACTGTGGGTAGAGCTCAGAAACAGGAACGGCGCAGTCACTATGTTGGGGGTATACTACAGGCCTCCCAACAGCCCACGGGAAGTTGAGGAACGGATATGTAAGGAGATTCTGGACAGGTGCAGAAAAAATAGGGTTGTTGTAGTGGGAGACTTTAATTTCCCTCATATAGACTGGAAATCCTTTCGGGCTGGGGGTCTGGATGGGGAGGAATTTGTAAAATGTGTCCAGGAAGGTTCTTTGGAACAATATGTTGATAGTCCAACCAGAGAGGGGGCTATACTGGACTTGATACTGGGGAATGAGCCCGGGCAGGTCATCAAAGTTTCAGTGGGGGAACATGTGGCGAACAGTGACCACAATTCTGTAAACTTTCGGATAGTCATGGAAAAGGATGAGTGGAGTCCTATGGGTAAGGTGCTGAATTGGGGGAAGGCTAACTACAGCCGGATTAGGCAGGATTTGGTGGCTGTTGATTGGGAGAGGCTGTTCGAGGGTAAATCCACCTCTGGCATGTGGGAGTCTTTTAAGAAGCAGTTGATAGGACGGCAGGACAGGCATGTGCCTGTAAAAAGGAAGGAAAGGAAAGGTAGGATTCGGGAGCCGTGGATAACCAGAGAAATTGTGGGTCTAACCAAAAAGAAAAAAGAGGCATACATAAGGTCCAGGCAGCTAAAAACAGATGAAGCACTGGAGGAATACAGAGAAAGTAGAAAAGAACTCAAACAGGGAGTTAGAAGGGCAAAAAGGGGTCACGAAATACCCTTGGCAGACAGGATTAAGGAGAATCCCAAGGCATTTTATACATACGTTAGGAACAAGAGGGTTGTCAGAGAAACAGTCGGACCTCTCAAGAACAAAGGAGGGGACTTATGCTTAGAACCCAAGGAAGTAGGTGAGATCCTAAATGAATACTCTGCATCAGTATTCACAAAGGAGAGAGACACGTTGATTGGTAGTGTCTCAGAGGGATGTGTAGACCCGTTAGAACAAATCGCAATTACAAGGGAGGAAGTGTTAGGTGTTTTAGGAATCATTAAGCTGGACAAATCCCCAAGGCCGGATGGCATCTGTCCTAGATTACTGGGAGAGACAAGAGATGAAATTGCTGCGCCTTTAACAGAAATCTTTGTTTCTTCATTGGACACAGGTGAGGTCCCAGAGGATTGGAGGATAGCAAATGTGGTCCCGTTTTTTACGAAGGGTAGCAAGGATAACCCGGGTAATTATAGGCTGGTAGTTTGACGTCCGTGGTAGGGAAATTGTTGGAGAAGATTCTTAAAGATAGGATCTATATACATTTAGAACTGAATAATCTCATTAGCAATAGACAACATGGTTTTGTACGAGGGAGGTCATGCCTCACAAATTTGGTTGAGTTTTTTGAGGAGGTGACAAAAATGATTGACGAGGGAAGGGCCGTGGAAATCTACATGGATTTTAGTAAAGCATTTGACTAGTTCCCTCATGGCAGGCTGGTGCAAAAGGTTAAATCTCATGGGATCAAAGGTGAACTAGCTAGATGGGTACAGAACTGGCTTGGCCATAGAAGAGAGAGGGTAGCAGTGGAGGGGTCTTTTTCTGATTGGAGGTCTGTGACGTGCTCCGAAAGTTTATGGTATTTGCTACCAAATAAACCTGTTGGACTTTAACCTGGTGTTGTGAGACTTCTTACTAGCGGTGTTCCGCAGGGCTCTGTACTGGGACCTCTGCTGTTTGTGATATATATAAATGATTTGGAAGAAGATGTAGCTGGTCTGATTAGTAAGTTTGCGGACGACACAAAGATTGCTGAAGTTGCAGATAGTGATGAACATTGTCAGAGAATACAGCAGGATATAGGTAGGCTGGAAAATTGGGTGGAGAAATGGCAGATGGAATTTAATCCAGATAAATGCGAAGTGATGCATTTGGGTAGATCTAATGCAGGGGAGAGCTCTACAATAAATGGCAGAACCATCAGGAGTAGAGACACACAGAGGGATCTGGGTGTGCAAATCCACAGATCCTTAAGGTGACAGCACAGGTGGAAAAGTGGTGAAGAAGGCATATGGCATGCTTGCCTTTATTGGACGGGGCATAGAGTATAAAAGTTGGCATATGATGTTGCAGTTATATAGAACGTTGGTTAGGCCATATTTGGAATACTGCGTGCAGTTCTGGTCGCCACACTACCAGAAGGATGTGGAGGCTTTGGAGAGAGTGCAGAAAAGGTTTACCAGGATGTTGCCTGGTATGGAGGGTATTAGCTATGAGGAGAGATTGAGTAAACTAGGGTTGTTCTCCCTGGAAAGACGGAGGTTGAGGGGCGACCTAATAGAAGTTTATAAAATTATGAAGGCCATAGATAGGGTGAATAGAACATAGAACAGTACAGCACAGAACAGGCCCTTCGGCCCACGATGTTGTGCCGAGCTTTATCTGAAACCAAGATCAAGCTATCCCACTCCCTATCATCCTGGTGTGCTCCATGTGCCTATCCAATAACCGCTTAAATGTTCTTAAAGTGTCTGACTCCACTATCACTGCAGGCAGTCCATTCCACACCCCAACCACTCTCTGCGTAAAGAACCTACCTCTGATATCCTTCCTATATCTCCCACCATGAACCCTATAGTTATGCCCCCTTGTAATAGCTCCATCCACCCGAGGAAATAGTCTTTGAACGTTCACTCTATATATCCCCTTCATCATTTTATAAACCTCTATTAAGTCTCCCCTCAGCCTCCTCCGCTCCAGAGAGAACAGCCCTAGCTCCCTCACGTAAACACGTAACAATTTATTGATCTGGGGAACAGTGAGCAAATTAATTAAACTATTAACAAACCAAATAAATCCCTTCAGTTGGAAGTTTTTTCCCAGGTCAGAAATGACAAACACAAGGGGTCACAAGTTCAAGGTAAGGGGGGCAAGGTTCAATACAGATATGCGGGGGACGTATTTTACACAGAGGGTGGTGGGGGCCTGGAATGCACTGCCAATCAAGGTGGTTGAGGCAGACACGCTAGGATCATTTAAGACTTATCTAGATAGCCACATGAACAGGCTGGGAATAGAGGGATACAAACGGAAACCCAGATCAAGCTATTTCCTCCCTATCATCCCGAAGTACTCCATGTGCCTATCCAACAGTTTCTTAAATGTTCCTAAAGTTTCTGACTCCACTATCACTGCAGGCAGTCCATTCCACACCCCAACCACTCTCTGAGTAAAGAACCTACCTCGGACATCCTTCCTATATCTCCCACCATGAACCCTATAGTTATGCCCCCTAGTTACCACTCCATTCACCCGAGGAAATAGTCTTTGAACATTCACTCTATCTATCCCCCTCATCATCTTATAAACCTCTATCAAGTCACCTCTCAACCTCCTCCGCTCCAAAGAGAAAAGCCCAAGTTCCCTCAACCTTTCCTCATAAGACCTACCCTCCAAACCAGGCAGCATCCTGGTAAATCTCCTTTGCACTCTTTCCAGTGTCTCCACATCCTTCTTATAGTGAGGTGACCAGAACTGCACACAATATTCCAAATGTGGTCTCACCAAGGTCCTGTACAGTTGCAGCATAACCCCACGGCTCTTAAACTCAAACCCCCTGTTAATGAACACCAACACACTATCGGCCTTCTTCACGGCTCTATCCACTTGAGTGGCAACCTTCAGAGATCTATGGATATGAACCCCAAGATCTCTCTGTTCCTCCACATTCTTCAGAACCCTACCTTTGACCCTGTAATCCACATTTAAATTTGTCCTACCAAAATGAATCACCTCGCATTTGTCAGGGTTAAACTCCATTTGCCATTTTTCAGCCCAGCTCTGCATCCTATCTATATCTCTTTGCAGCCTACAACAGCCCTCCACCTCATCCACTACTCCACCAATCTTGGTGTCATCAGCAAATTTACTGATCCACCCTTCAGCCCCCTCCTCCAAGTCATTTATAAAAATGACAAATAGCAGAGGACCAAGCACTGATCCCTGTGGCACTCCGCTGGTAACCGGTTTCCAGTCCGAAAATTTTCCATCCACCACCACCCTCTGTCTTCTGTTAGATAGCCAGATACTTGCTCATGCTAATGAAAGAGGTGCCAAGCACCTGGCTGGCCTGGATGGCTCCACTGGAACCATCCACTATCGCACTTAGAAAACAACATGGAGAATTCCACCCTATGCTTCTCCCATGTTCTTTCTCAAATTTTGTTTTAAATGATTATAAATCAAAACAGAACTGTTTCCTTTACCAACTCTTCAGTGTACTGCTAAACAGAAAACAAAACATTACAACTCTATTTCCAACTTCAGATGTATATTAAAGTAGAGAAAGGAGCTGCGATACTGGTATGTGATGTGGTTTTATTTGAAAGTATTATCACTGTCCCATGATTGCCACAGGTGATTACCTCCAAAGTGCTTCAAGGCCATAGAGGAACAAATGATCAATGAGTAGCACCCTGCCTCCAACACCTGAGGTTATATGTTGTAAATTGTTCAAATTCCTTTCTAATAGAGCAGTTAATAGTGCTTCAATGAATAATAGCAGTGCACTACTCTGCATTGGGGGTGATAAGAATTTCATTTGAAACTCTTATTGGGCTCCCAATGTTGACATTGCTAAATCTAGCTCTCCATCCTTGCAGAAAAATTATTGAACCAAGAAAAACTAGTCCAAGGTTCTGCTACAGAATAAGGCTAACAGATATACAGCATAAACACTCGAGCTGGATATAGAGATGTATACATGACAACTCGCACAAACTCTGCCTCACTAATAATCTTTTCGGAAGGCTATGAGAACTCAGGAATTTTAAGTCCTTCTGTGCATGTTCACCGTGATGAGATTACACACAAGATCTGTCATGTCCGCACACGTGCCTGGACTCCAGACAACTGATTACAGTGGAAACCAAGACTGGGGCCTGTCTATGCACACTGCCTTGCCAAGTCTGGATTATGAAGCTACTCTGACTAGAGCCTGCTTGCTACCTGTATCTCCTGAAGCCTGCAGATGCTAACTGCCTGTCTCACCTTAAGATGCTTGCTGCCTGTTTCACCTGAAGATGCTTGCGGCCTGTATCTCCTGCAGCCTGCAGATGCTTACTGCCTGTCTCGCCTTAAGATGCTTGCCGTCTGTCTCTCCTGCGGCCTGCAGATGCTTGTTGCTTGTCTCACCTACAGCCTGAAGATGCTTGCTGCCTTTAGCTCCTGCAGCCTGAAGATGCTTGTTGCCTGTCTCTCCTGCAGCCTGAAGATGCTTGTTGCCTGTCTCCACTGTAGCCTGAAGATGCTTGTTGCCTGTCTCTCCTTCACCCTGAAGATGCTTGCTGCCTGTCTCTCCTGCAGCCTGAAGATGCTTGCTGTCTGTCTCTCCTGCAGCCTGAAGATGCTCGCTGTCTGTCTCTCCTCCGCCCTGAAGATGCTTGCTGTCTGTCTCTCCTCCACCCTGAAGATGCTTGCTGTCTGTCTCTCCTGCAGCCTGAAGATGCTTGTTGTCTGTCTCTCCTCCACCCTGAAGATGCTTGTTGCCTGTCTCTCCTGCAGCCTGAAGATGCTTGTTGTCTGTCTCTCCTCCACCCTGAAGATGCTTGTTGCCTGTCTCTCCTGCAGCCTGAAGATGCTTGCTGTCTATCTCTCCTGCAGCCTGAAGATGCTTGCTGTCTGTCTCTCCTGCAGCCTGAAGATGCTTGCTGTCTGTCTCTCCTGCAGCCTGAAGATGCTTGTTGTCTGTCTCTCCTGCAGCCTGAAGATGCTTGTTGCCTGTCTCTCCTGCAGCCTGAAGATGCTTGCTGTCTGTCTTGCCCTGCAGATGCTTGCTGTGTGTATCGCCTGAAGGTGACCTGTACACAAAAGACGGGTGGCACTTGAATCCCAGGGGGACCAATATCCTGGTGGGAAGGTTGGCTAAGGCGACTGGGGAGAGTTTAAACTAGATAGGTTGGGGGGACAGGATCAAAATGAGGTGACTGAGAGTGAGGAAGGTAGCTCGCAAACAGAGAAGGGTTATAGGCAGTGCAAGAGGGCGGATGGACAGGGAATAGAGAAGGGGAGCTCAGACCAAAGGATTGAGATGTGTTTACTTTAATGCCAGGAGTATAGTGAATAAAGGGGATGAGCTCAGAGCGTGGATCAATGCCTGGAAGTATGATGTGGTGGCCATTACGGAGACTTGGATGTCTCAGGGACAGGACTGGATACTCCAGGTGCCGGGATTCAGATGTTTCAGGAAGGACAGGGAGGGAGGCAAGAGAGGGGGTGGAGTGGCACTTCTGATCAGGGATAGTGTCACAGCTGTAGAGAAGGTGTATGCTGTGGAGGGATTCTCTACCGAGTCTCTGTGGGTGGAAGCTCAGAGTGGGAAGGGACCGGTCACTTTGCTGGGAGTTTTCTATAGGCCGCCCAATAGTAACAGGGAGGTGGAGGAGCAGATAGGGAAACAGATCCTGGAGAGATGCAGTAATGCTGTGGAGATGCCGGCGTTGGACTGGGGTAAGCACAGTAAGAAGTCTCACAACACCAGGTTAAAGTCCAACAGGTTTATTTGGTAGCAAATACCATAAGCTTTCGGAGCAATGCTCCTTCGTCAGATGGAGTGGTCTCTGTTCTCAAACAGGGCACAGACACAGAAATCAAATTACAGAATACTGATTAGAATGCAAATCTAGCAGTAATAGCAGAGTTGTTGTGATGGGAGACTTTAATTTCCCAAACATAGATTGGAATATCCCTAGGGTAAGGGGATTGGATGGGGAAGAGTTCGTAGGTGTGTTCAGGAGGGTTTCCTGACACAGCATGTGGACAAGCCTACAAGAGGAGAGGCTGTACTTGATCTGATACTGACCAATGAACCTGGACAGGTGTCAGATCTCTCAGTGGGAAAGCATCTTGGGGATAGCGATCATAACTCTATCTCCTTTAGGCTTGCATTGGAGAAAGAGAGGATCAGGCAAGCTAGGAAAGTGTTTATATGGAGTAAGGGGAAATATGAAGACATTAGACAGCAAATTAGAGGAGTAAATTGGAAGGAGGTATTCTCGGGGAAATGTACTGAAGAGAGGTGGCAGTTTTTCAAGGAATGTCTGTCTAGAGTTCTACAGGACAACGTTCCGAGCAGACAGGGAGGTGTTGGTCGGTTAAAGGAACCGTGGTGCACGAAAGCTGTGCGGGACCTAGTCGAGAAGAAAAGGAAAGCGTACAAAAGGCTCAGAGAGCTTGGCGAAGACAGGGATTTAGAAGAGTATACGGCTTTTAGGAAGGGACTAAAGAAGGAAATTAGGAGAGCCAGAAGGGGTCACAAGAAGGCCCTGGCAGGTAGGATTAAGGAGAATCCTAAGGCGTTCTATAAATATGTGAAGAGTAAAAGGATGAGACGTGACGGAATAGGGCCTATAAAAGGTGAAGGCGGGAAAGTCTGTACGGAACCAGTAGAAATGGCAGAGGTGCTCAATGAGTATTTTGCCTCAGTTTTCACAGAGGAGAAGGACCTGGGTGGATGTACTGTGGGCGTGCGGTGGACTGAAAGGATTGAGTATGTAGACTTTAAGAAAGAGGTTGTCCTGGAATCTTTGAATGGCATCAAGATAGATAAGTCGCCGGGTCCGGATGGGATGTACCCCAGGTTACTGTGGGAGGAGATTGCAGAGCCTCTGGCGATGATCTTTGCGTCGTCGATGGAGACGGGAGAGGTGCCGGAGGAGTGGAGAATTGCGGATGTGGTTCCTATTTTCAAGAAGGGGAATAGGGATAGCCCAGGTAATTACCGACCGATGAGTCTAACCTCAGTGGTTGGTAAACTGATGGAGAAGATCCTGAGGGACAGGATATATGAGCATTTAGAGAGGTTTAGTATGCTCAAGAATACTCAGCATGGCTTTGTCAAGGGCAGATCGTGCCTTACAAGCCTGGTGGAGTTCTTCGAAAATGTGGCTAAACACATTGACGAAGGGAAGGCGGTAGATGTGGTTTATATGGATTTTAGCAAGGCGTTCGATAAGGTCCCCCATGCAAGGCTTCTAGAAAGAGTGAGAGGGCATGGGATCCAAGGGGCTGCTGCCCGGTGGATCCAGAACTGGCTTGCCCAAAGGAGGCAGAGAGTGGGTATAGATGGGTCTTTTTCTAAATGGAGGTCGGTCACCAGTGGTGTGCCCCAGGGATCTGTTCTGGGACCCTTGCTGTTTGTCATTTTCATAAATGACCTGGATGAGGAAGCGGAAGGATGGGTTGGTAAGTTTGCCGACGACACGAAGGTTGGTGGGGTTGTGGATAGTCTGGAGGGATGTCAGAAGTTACAGAGGGACATAGATAGGATGCAAGACTGGGCGGACAAGTGGCAGATGGACTTCAACCCAGATAAATGCGTAGTAATCCATTTTGGCAGGTCAAATGGGATGAAGGAGTACACTGCCCATCAGTGGTGGTGGAGGCGAACTCAATAGGGTCTTTTAAGAGACTCCTGGATGAGTACATGGAGCTTAATAGGATGAAGGGTTATAGGTAGGTCGAGAAGGTAGAGATGTGTTCGGCACAACTTGTGGGCCGAAGGGCCTGTTTGTGCTGTAGTTTTTCTATGTTTCTAAGATGCTTGCTCTGTGTATCGCCTGAAGATGCTTGCTGTGTGTATTGCCTGCAGATGCTTGCTGCCTGAAGATGCTTGCTGCCTGAAGCATTTGAAATTTGGAGCTTGAGTTGCTGTAGTTGAGTTCATCTCTGAAATCGTTTGGTAACTTTGACTGACCTGTGCTACGTAGTTAATCTCAACAGTAGTTCATACTGTTGTAGATTGCTGCTTTACCTCTATATTATTTTAAAGCTGTGCTGCTCTATGTGTTTAAATTGCAAATTCAATATTGCTTTAATCACATTATTCATTGTAATTGCAAAGTTAACCTCAATTGATACTGTGGTAGATACAAGCATAATTGGTGAGTTGATTGCTTGCAATTAATAATACCACACAAATCAATCAAGAATTGATTGCTGCTTTAATTGCCATGGTGGTTCGTGGCATCCGAATAATAACACTACTGTGACAATGGTTTCAGGCAACACAAGGCAACTTCACGTTCCTGGCTCGGCAGTGCAACATGTTTTGGTAAACTCTACTTCCGATTTCCTCGGCACTCCAGAACCTGGCACATGCACAAAAGTGAGCAATTGAATGTGCGATTCCAAACAGGTATGCATGCTCAGAAGAAATGACAACTTTGCAAGAAATCACTCTGGCCAGATTTAGTAAATTTCTGGCTACAGGACTGCCAACCAAAGTAGAATATCCCCAAGGAGCCTACTTCATTCAACAAGTGCATAAACCAGAAAACCCTTTGTCAGCACCTTGTAGACCCACAACGTTGAGAAACATCGACACAGAAAACTATAGCACAAAACAGGCCCTTCGGCCCCACAAGTTGTGCCGAACATATCCCTACCTTCTAGGCCTACCTATAACCCTCCATCCTATTAAGTCGCATGTACTCATCCAGGAGTCTCTTAAAAGACCCTACTGAGTTTGCCTCCACCACCACTGACGGCAGCCGATTCCACTCGCCCACCACCCTCTGTGTGAAAAACTTCCCCCTAACCTTTCCCCTGTACCTACCCCCCAGCACCTTAAACCTGTGTCCTCTCGTAGCAGCCATTTCCACCCTGGGAAAAAGCCTCTGGGAGTCCACCTGATCTATGCCTCTCAACATCTTATATACCTCTATTAGGTCTCCTCTCATCCTATGTCTCTCCAAGGAGAAAAGACCGAGCTCCCTCAGCCTATCCTCATAAGGCATGCCACTCAACCCAGGCAACATCCTTGTAAATTGCCTCTGCACCCTTTCAATCTTTTCCACATCCTTCCTGGAATGAGGCGACCAGAACTGAGCACAGTACTCCAAGTGGGGTCTGACGAGGGTCTTAGATAGCTGCATCATTATCCCCGGACTCCTAAACTCAATCCCTTGATTGATAAAGGCCAGCACACCATACGCCTTCCTAACCACTTCCTCCACCTGTGTGGCCGATTTCAGAGTCCTATGGACCCGGGCCCCAAGGTCCTTCTGATCCTCTACAGTACTAAGAGTCTTTCCCTTTATATTGTACTCCTTCATCCCATTTAACCTGCCAAAATGGACCACTATGCATTTATCTGGGTTGAAATCCATCTGCCACTTCTCCGCCCAGTCTTGCATCCTATCTATGTCCCTCTGTAACTTCTGACATCCCTCCAGATTATCCACAACCCCACCAACCTTCGTGTCGTCGGCAAACTTACCAACCCATCCCTCCGCTTCCTCATCCAGGTCATTTATGAAAATGACAAACAGCAAGGGTCCCAGAACAGATCCCTGGGGCACACCATTGGTGACCGACCTCCACTTAGAAAAAGACCCATCTATACCCACTCTCTGCCTCCTTTGGGCAAGCCAGCTCTGGATCCACCGGGCAGCAGCCCCTTGGATCCCATGCCCTCACACTTTTTCTAGAAGCCTTGCATGGGGGACATGATCGAACGCCTTGCTAAAATCCATATAAACCACATCTACCGCTTTCCCTTCGTCAATGTGTTTAGTCACATTTTCGAAGAACTCCACCAGGCTCATAAGGCACGATCTGCCTTTGACAAAGCCATGCTGAGTATTCTTGAGCATACTAAACCTCTCTAAATGCTCATAAATCTTGTCCCTCAGGATCTTCTCCATCAGCTTACCAACCACTGAGGTTAGACTCACCGGTCGGTAATTTCCTGGGCTATCCTTATTCCCCTTCTTGAAAATAGGAACCACATCCGCAATCCTCCAATCCTCTGGCACCTCTCCCGTCTCCATCGACGACGCAAAGATCATCGCCAGAGGCTCTGCAATCTCTTCCCTCATCTCCCACAGTAACCTGGGGTACATCCCATCCGGACCCGGCGACTTATCTATCTTGATGCCATTCAAAGATTCCAGCACAACCTCTTTGTTAAAGTCCACACACTCAATCTTTTCAGTCCACTGCAAGCCCACAGTACATCCACCCATGTCCTTCTCCTCTGTGAAAACCGAGGCAAAATACTCATTAAGCACCTCTGCCATTTCTACTGGTTCGGTACAGATTTTCCCGCCTTCACCTTTTATAGGCTCTATTCCTTCACGTGTCATCCTTTTACTCTTCACATATTTACCATCTAAAATAGGTGGACATGTCATAGGGAAATTTAATGCAGAGAATTGTGACGGGAAATACATGGAGAGACATCATAAAGTGAAGAATATAACTCTAAAGGGGTGCAGGAACTGAGGACCTGTGCATAAATCCTTATAGGATGCAGGGCAGGTTGAGGAAGTGGATACAAAGGCATATAGGCTCCTGGGTTTTATATATATATAGGTTGAGTACAAAAACAAGGGAATATTGAAGAACCTTTATAAAACACTAGGTTTGGCCACCAGTGGAGAACTATAGGAAGGCTGTGAAGGTTTCAGGAAAAATTTATGAGAATAATTCCAGTGATGAGAGGCTTCACTTACAAGGATAGATTGGAGAAGCTGGGATTGCTCTCCTTAGAGAAAAGAAGATTAAGAGATTTTATAAAAGTGTTCAAAATCATGGGGAGTCCAGAGTGTATAGAGACAATTGTTGCCATTGGGAGAAGGATCAGGACCACAGAACAAATATTTAAGATGGCTGGAAAGAACCAAAGGCGTCACAAAAAAAAATATTTTTATGTAGTGAGTGGTAGAATCTGGAATGAAGTGTCTGAGAGGATAGGGGATTCAGGCAGAAGGTGGGTATTTGCAAAACAGCCTTGCGAATACAGATTGAACCTGTAGACAAGAACACAAGAAAGAGAAGCATAAGGAAACCACCTGGTCCTTCAAGTCCGCTATTCAATACAATCATGGCTGATCTATGCCGGCTTCAACGTTTCTGTGCCATTTCCCCATAGCCTTATGTTCCGATCTATCAAATATTTATCCACCTCTACTTTAAATACTTTTAATAATCCAGCCTCCGCCACCCTTTGGGGCAGAGAATTCCAGAGATTCACCACCCTCTGTGAGGAGAAATTTCAATGCACCTCAGTTTTAAATGACCAGCTCTTAATCTTGTAGCTATGTCCCCTTGTTCAAGATGATCCCACTAGTGAAAACATCTCACCATGTACTCTGTCAAGCCCCCTCAGGATCTTACATTTTTGAATAAGGCCATCCCTCTTTCTTGTAAACTTCAAGGAATACAGACCCAGACTATTTAGTCTTTCTTGATAGGACAACCCACTCATCCCAGGAAATAGTCTGGTGAATCTCCTTTGGACTGCGTCCAATGTTACTGTATCCTTTTTTAGGTAAGGGGACCAAAACTGTACACAGATTGCAGGTGAAGCCTCACCAACACCGTGTACAATTACAATAAAACCTCCCTATTTTAAAACTCCAACCCCTTTGCAATAAAGGCCAAAATGCTGTTTGCCTTCTAAACTACTTGTTGGATCTGCCTGCTAGCTTTTTGTGATTCATACACTAGAACACCGAGATCTCTCTGTACTTCACTCACCTGCAGCCTCTCCATTTAGATAATAATCTGCCTTTTGATTCCTCCTACCAGTGTATGACCTCACACTTCCCCACATTAAACTCCATTTACCAGATTTTTGCACAGTCACCCAAATCTATATCCCATTGTAGAATCACAATATCCTTATCACAGCATGCTCTTCCACCCATCTTCATATCATCAACAAATTTGGAAACCTTACATTCTGTTCCTTCCTCCAGTCATTAATGAAAATAGTGAACAAATGCGGGCCAAGAACTGATCCCTGCGGTACTCCACTAGTTACATATTTCCACTCTGAAAAGGGCCCATTTATTCCAACTCTGTTTTCTATGTGACAGCCTGTTTTCAATCCATGCTAACACACTTCCTCCAATTCACTTTGTGCACCAGCCTTTTATGTGGCACCTTGTCAAATGTCTTTTGGAAATCTAAATACACAACATCCACAGGTTCCCTCTATCTATTCTCTCTGTTACATCCTCAAAGAATTCGAACAAATTTGTCAAACATAATTTACCTTTAATAAAACTATATTGACGAGCTTTGATTATATTCAGTTTTCCGAAATGATTAGCTGTTCCTCTTTGATTATTGACTCCAGCATCTTGCCAATGATAGATGCTAAACTAACTGGCTTATTGTTCCCTGCCTTCAGTCTTTCTCTCTTTTTGAACAATGACGTCACATTGGCTGTTTCCCAATTTTCTAGTATCCTCCCAGAATTTAACGAGTTATGAAAGATATCAACCAATGGGTCCACTATCTCTGCAGCCACTTCCATTAAAACCCTAGTGTGCAGTTCATTGGTTCCTGGTGACTTGTCAACCTTTAGCCCCTTGAGTTTCTCTGGAGTTTCTCTAATACTCTATCCCTTGTGATGGGATTTATGTAAGTTCTAACATGTTTTTTGAAATCAGCCCATCTGATAACTTAGGGATATTTGCAATGTCTTTCACATAGAGTCATAGAGGTTTACAGCATGGAAACAGGCCCTTCGGCCCAACTTGTCCATGCCGCCCTTATTTTTTTTTAAACCCCTTAGCGAATTCCAATTGCCCGCATTTGGTCCATATCCCTCTATACCCATCGTACCCATGTAACTATCTAAATGCTTTTTAAAAGATAAAATTGTACCGCCTCTAATACTACCTCTGGCAGTTTGTTCCAGACACTCACCACACTTTGTGTGAAAAAATTGCCCCTCTGGACACTTTTATATCTCGCCCCTCTCACCTTAAACCAATGCCCTCTAGTTTTAGACTTCCCTACTTTTGGGAAAAGATATTGACGATCTACCTTGTCTATGCCCCTCATTATTTTATAGACCTCAATAAAGGTCACCCCTCAGCCTCCTACGCTGCAGAGAAAAAAGTCCCAGTCTATTCAGCCTTTCCTTATAACTCAATCCATCAAGCCCCAGTAGCATCCCAGTAAATCTTTTCTGCAGTCTTTCTAGTTTAATAATATCCTTTCTATAATAGGGTGACCAGAATTGCACACAGTATTCCAAGTGTGGCCTTATCAATGTCTTGTACAACTTCAACAAGACGTCCCAACTCCTGTATTCAATGTTCTGACCAATGAAACCAAGCATGCCGAATGCCTTCTTCACCACTCTGTCCACTTGCGACTCCACTTTCAAGGAGCTATGAACATGTACCCCTAGATCTCTTTGTTCTGTAACTCTCCCCAACGCCTTACTATTAACTGAGTAAGTCCTGCCCTGGTTCAATCTACCAAAATGCATCACCTCGCATTTGTCTAAATTAAACTCCATGTGCCATTCGTCAGCCCACTGGCCCAATTGATCAAGATCCCGTTGCAATTGGAGATAACCTTCTTCACTGTCCACCATGCCACCAATCTTGGTGTCATCTGCAAACTTACTAACCATGCCCCTATATTCTCATCCAAATCATTAATATAAATGACAAATAACAGTGGGCCCAGCACTGATCCCTGAGGCACACCGCTGGTCACAGGCCTCCAATTTGAAAAACAACTCTCTACAACCACTTCTGTCAAGAAGCCAATTTTGTATCCATTTCGATACCTCACCCTGGATTCCGTGAGATTTAACCTTATGCAACAACCTACCATGCGGTACCTTGTCAAAGGCCTTGCTAAAGTCCATGTAGACAACATCAACTGCACTGCCCTCATCTACCTTCTTGGTTACCACTTCAAAAAACTCAATCAAATTTGTGAAACATGATTTTCCACTCACAAAGTCATGCTGACTGTCCCTAATCAGTCCTTGCATCTCTAAATGCCTGTAGATCCTGTCTCTCAAAATACCTTCCAACAATTTACCCACCACAGGTGTGAGGCTCACTGGCCTGTAGTTCCCAGGCTTTTCCCTGCAGCCCTTTTTAAACAAAGGCACAACACAGTGAAGAATAATGCAAAAATTTATTTAGCATATCCACCATTTCTTTGTTTGCTGTTATCAATTCACCCGCCTCATTCAGTAGAGATCCCACATTTACCTAAGCTGCTTCCTATTTATTTATCCATAGAAACTCTAGTGTTTGTTTGTATGCTACATGCAGGTTTTCTCTCAAAATTTATTTTCTCCCTTCTCATGAGCTTTTTAATCGATTGCTGCCGGATCCTAAAATCTTCCCAGTCCCTTGGTCTCCCACTATCCCTTGCCACTCTGTATATCCAGCTTTTCAGTTTAACTTATCCTTGACCTCCAGTGTTAACCATGGATTTTGCCTCTTTCTCGTGGAATCCCTCTTTCTGATTGGGATAAACTCCTGCTGAGCATTTTGGACCAGCTGTTTGAATATCTGCAGGTCGTGCCTTACGAGCCTGGTTGAGTTCTTTGAAAATGTGACCAAACACATTGACGAAGGAAGAGCGGTGGATGTGGTCTATATGGACTTCAGCAAGGCGTTCGATAAGGTCCCCCATGCAAGACTTCTTGAGAAAGTGAGAGGGCATGGGATCCAAGGGGCTGTTGCCTTGTGGATCCAGAACTGGCTTGCCTGCAGAAGGCAGAGAGTGGCTGTGGAGGGGTCTTTCTCTGCATGGAGGTCAGTGACCAGTGGAGTGCCCCAGGGATCTGTTCTGGGACCCTTGCTGTTTGTCATTTTCATAAATGACCTGGATGAGGAAGTGGAGGGATGGGTTGGTAAGTTTGCTGACGACACCAAGGTAGGTGGTGTTGTGGATAGTTTGGAGGGATGTCAGAAGTTGCAGCGAGACATAGATAGAATGCAAGACTGGGCGGAGAAGTGGCAGATGGACTTCAACCCGGATAAGTGTGTGGTGATCCATTTTGGCAGATCCAATGGGATGAAGCAGCAGTATAATATGAAGGGTACCATTCTTAGCAGTGTAGAGGATCAGAAGGACCTTGGGGTCCGGGTCCATAGGACTCTTAAATCGGCCTCGCAGGTGGAGGATGCGGTCAAGAAGGCGTACGGCGTACTGGCCTTCATTAATCGAGGGATTGAGTTTAGGAGTCGGGAGATAATGCTGCAGCTTTATAGGACCCTGGTTAGACCCCACTTGGAGTACTGCGCGCAGTTCTGGTCACCTCATTACAGGAAAGATGTTGAAGCCATTGAAAGGGTGCAGAGGAGATTTACAAGGATGTTGCCTGGATTGGGGGGCATGCCTTATGAGGATAGGTTGAGGGAGCTTGGTCTCTTCTCCCTGGAGAGACGAAGGATGAGAGGTGACCTGATAGAGGTTTACAAGATGTTGAGAGGTCTGGATAGGGTAGACTCTCAGAGGCTATTTCCAAGGGCTGAAATGGTTGCTACGAGAGGACACAGGTTTAAGGTGCTGGGGGGTAGGTACAGAGGAGATGTCAGGGGTAAGTTTTTCACTCAGAGGGTGGTGGGTGAGTGGAATCGGCTGACGTCGGTGGTGGTGGAGGCAAACTCGTTGGGGTCTTTTAAGAGACTTCTGGATGAGTACATGGGATTTAATGGGATTGAGGGCTATAGATAGGCCTAGAGGTGGGGATGTGATCGGCGCAACTTGTGGGCCGAAGGGCCTGTTTGTGCTGTGGCTTTCTATGTTCTATGTTCTATGCTCATTCACTGGCCTGTATCCTGGCTTGTTTACCCAGTTCACCTTAGACAACTCCTCCCTCAAAACATTATAATTGCTCTTATTTAAGTTGAAGTTACTGAACAAAGAGAATAAAGAACAAAGAAAATTCAGCAAAGTAACAGGCCCTTCGGCCCCATGCTGTCCGACTGAACTAAAACCCTCTACCCTTCCGGGGACCATATCCTTCTATTCCCATCCTATTCATTTATTTGTCAAGACGCCCCTTAAAACGTCACTATCGTATCCGCTTCCACTACCTCCCCGGCAGTGAGTTCCAGGCACCCACTGCTCTCTTTGTGTAAAAAATCTGCCTCGTACATCTCCTTTAAACCTTGCCCCTCGCACCTTAAACCTGTGCCCCCTAGTATTTGACTCTTCCACCCTGGGAAAAAGCTTGACTATCCACTCTGTCCATGCCTCTCATAATCTTGCAGACTTCTATCAGGTCGCCCCTCAACCTCCGTCGTTACAGTGAGAACAAACCAAGTTTCTCCAACCTCTCCTCATAGCTAATGCCCTCCATACCAGGCAACATCCTGGTAAATCTTTTCTGTACTCTCTCCAAAGCCTCCACATCCTTCTGGTAATGTGGCGACCAGAATTGAACACTATATTCCAAGTGCGGCCTAACTAAAATTCTATAAAGCTGCAACATGACTTGCCAATTTTTAAACTCAATGCCCCGGCCGATGAAGGCAAGCATGTCGTATACCTCCTTGACTACCTTCTCCACCTGCATTGCCACTTTCAGTGACCTGTGTACGTACCTGTACACCCAGATCCCTTTGCCTATCAATACTCTTCAGGGTTCTGCAATTTACTGTATATTTCCTATCTGTATTGGACCTTCCAAAATGCATTACTTCACATTTGTCCGGATTAAACTCCATCTGCCATCTCTGCACCCAAGTCTCCACCTGATCTATATCCTGCTGTATCCTCTGATGGTCCTCATCGCTATCCGCAAATCCACCAACCTTTGTGTCGTCCGCAAACTTACTAATCAAACCAGTTACATTTTCCTCCAAATCATTTATATATATTACAAACAGCAAAGGTCCCAGCACTGATCTACTGGTTATGGACCTCTTGCGTTCATCCTCAAACTGTATCAGAATTCAATCATATTGTGGTCAGTATCCCCAAGGGGATCCTTAACCACAAGATCTCTTACTAATCCTTCTTCATTACACAAAACTAAATCTAAAATAGCCAGTTCCCGGGCAGGTTCCACAACATACTGCTCTAAAAAACAATCCCTGATGCACTCCACAAATTATTTTCTTCTATGATATCCTTGCTGGTTTGTTTTGTCCCATCAATATTGAGATTAAAATCTCCCCTAATAATTACAGTTCCCTTCAAACATGCCCTTGATATTTCCCCATTTATACTCTGACTTCTTGAGAAGTAACATTTTGGGGTTCTATAAACTACTACCACCCTTGTCTTTTTTCCCCTGCTATTCATGATTTCAACCCAAAACGATTCTACAACACAATGCACTGCCTATGTATCATGATGTGGAGATGAGGACGATCGCAACAGACACCTCCAGACGCTGAAAGATGCCCTCATAAGAACAGGATATGGTGCTCGACTCATCGATCGACAGTTCCGACGCGCCACAGTGAAAAACCGCACCGATCTCCTCAGAAGACAAACACGGGACACAGTGGACAGAGTACCCTTCGTTGTCCAGTACTTCCCCAGAGCGGAGAAGCTACAACATCTCCTCCAGAGCCTTCAACATGTCATTGATGAAGACGAACATCTCGCCAAGGCCATCCCCACTCCCCCACTTCTTGCCTTCAAACAACCGCACAACCTCAAACAGACCATTGTCCGCAGCAAACTACCCAACCTTCAGGAGAACAGTGACCACGACACCACACAACCCTGCCACAGCAACCTCTGCAAGACGTGCCGGATCATCGACACAGATGCCATCATCTCACGTGAGAACATCATCCACCAGGTACACAGTACCTACTCTTGCAACTCGGCCAACGTTGTCTACTTGATACGCTGCAGGAAAGGATGTCCCGAGGCATGGTACATTGGGGAAACCCAAAGCTACGACAATGGATGAATGAACACTGCTCGACAATCACTAGGCAAGACTGTTCTCTTCCTGTTGGGGAACACTTCAGCGGTCACGGGCATTCAGCCTCTGATCTTCGGGTAAGCGTTCTCCAAGGTGGCCTTCATGACACACGACAGCGCAGAGTCGCTGAGCAGAGACTGCTAGCCAAGTTCCGCACACGTGAGGATGGCCTCAACCGGGATCTTGGGTTCATGGCACACTATCTGTAACCCCCACGACTTGCCTGGACTTGCAAAATCTCACTAACTGTCCTGTCTGGAGACAATACACATCTCTTTAACCTGTGCTTAATGCTCTCTCCACTCACATTGTCTGTACCTTTAAGACTTGATTAACTGTAAAAACTCGCATTCCAATCATTATTTTGTAAATTGAGTTTGTGTCTTTATATGCCCTGTTTGTGAAGAGATCTCCCACTGACCTGACGATGGAGCAGCATTCCGAAAGCTAATGTCGTTTGCTACCAAATAAACCTGTTGGACTTTAACCTGGTGTTGTGAGACTTCTTACTGTTTATATCATGACTCAGCATTACTCTGAAACCTTCCTTGATTAACAACGCTACCCCACCGCCTTTCCCCTTTGGCTTGTTCTTTTGGAACATTGCATACGCTGGAACATTGAGCATCCAGTCCTGGTAGTAGCTAATGCATCATACTCATATGTTGCAACCTGTGCTATGAACTCATCTACCTTGTTGCAAATTCTTCATGCATTCAGATAAAGAACATTTAGCTTTGATTTTTTACAGTAGTTTACAACTCTGGATTTGCTCTGTGTTGTATATTTTTGTTTATGTTTCCTGCCCTGGCATGTCACGCTATGACAGTCAAGGTCCCCCTCACTATCCTGTACCAATGCTCCCTCATATACCCCTGATTTTTGAAACCTTCCGTTCTTGCAACCCTCCCCCTTCCTAGTTCGGGTTCTTGTACGAGTCTTTGGTGTAATATAATGTTCATATGATCTGTTCCTACCTGTAATTAGTGTTGGCGTTCAGACTGATCCCTCATGTGCCTTGAACATTGAGTTCCTAATTTTCCAAGCTACTGAACCATCACTCCCACTTTTTAGTTTAAAACCCTCTCTATTTCCCTAGTTATTTGGTGCCCAAGAACATTGGTCTGAGCATGGTTCAGATGTAGGCCGGACCAATGATACAGCCTCCACTTTCCCCAGTACTGATGCCAATGTCCCAAAAACAGAAACCCACTTCTCCCACACCAGTCTTTGAGCCACATATTCATCTCTCTAATTTTACATACCCTTTGCTAATTTTCACGTGACTCAGGTAATAATCCAGAGATTATAATTTTGGAGGTTCTGTTCTTTAATTTAGTGCCTAACTCCTCAAACTGCCTACACATAACCTCCTTCCTGTTCTACCTATGTTATTGGTGCCTGCATGGACCACGACCACTGGATCCTCCCCCTCCCACTGCAAGTTCCTCTTCAGTCCAGAGCAGATGTCCTGAACCCCGACAACGAGCAGGCAACACAGCCTTTCAGACTCTTGATTGTGGCTGTAGAGAACAGTGTCTATTCCTCTGACTATAGTATCGCCAACTAAGACTGCATTTATCTTTTCTTGTAAGCTTGGAACTTGTGCTGAAATAACTGAGGGGTCCGTGTAATATGCAGACACTGTACTCAGGCGTTACATTGAATGGTACTGGAAGCACTGGTCAGGGCAAAAGTCTTGGAGCAGGGATTTGGAAAGGAAGTATAGGAGAGTTTGATATGGAGCTGGGTGCTGACTCCAGAAAATAAAAGGTTGGATGTGGTTAGGTCAGGTGTGAGAGCTGTTGACTACAGAGTTAGATGCTGAGCCAAGTTTAGGTTAATGCGGCTGAGTACATGCTTCAATAGTGTCTACTAATCTGGATTACCCTACAGCTGTGGTAAGATCAGGTCAATCTCTTGTCTGTGGGGTAGAGATTTATCTGCAACATCATCCTAACTGATGCAAGTTTGACATTGAACCCAGGCACATTGAAGTAGTTATGACTTGAGCTCTCATTTTTTAATATCCAATTGTACATAAGCCCACACTCTCTCTGAACCTAAACATGACTTCATACACAATGACAATCTAGCATAACCTTCTGTTGCTGGTAAATGCATTGCAAATGGCAAAAGATATCCCTACTCTCTTGATTTCTCCATCACCAGTCCGTAGATCATGTACTTCAGGTTTTTGAGGCTGAGAGATAATAGATTTCAACACTAACAACCTGGTAACTGACTCGAGTGGTGAAGTCCCAGGATTCAACCTTCCACAGAAAATCTGGACAACCCTCACCCATCTTAAAGTTTTTAAAGTTAATGTTTATTAGTGTCACAAGTAGGCTTACATTAACACTGCAATAAAGTTACTGTGAAAATCCCCTAGTTGCCACATTCCAGCACCTGTTTGAGCACACTGAGGGAAAATTTAGCATGGCCAATGCATCTAACCAGCACGTCTTTCGGACTGTGGGAGGAAACCGGAGCACCCGGAGAACATGCACGCACACAGGGGAGAATGTACAGACAGTGACCCAAGCCGGGAATCAAACCTGGGTCCCTGGCGCTGTGAGGCAACAGTGCTAACCACTGTGCCACCGTGCCGCCCAGCTGAGGATGGGTCAGAGAAGATGTAGCACTTGCCCCATAAGTGGAACATGAGGAATAGCTCAAATTGTGACTGTGGCGATCCAAGTCAGACCATGGCTCATTTAGTGAATTCCTGCAGACAGATCCATTACTGGTGGTATCATAGTCATTCAGAGTGGGAACTTTGTTTTTTTCATTCTTCCTGTTCTCTGTCCAGTTTTTTTTCAACCTCTCCCTATCACCCTCGCTTAGAAACATGGAATTCCTACAGTGCAGAAGGGGGCCATTTGGTACATCGATTCTGCACCGAATCTCCAACCAGGTCCTCTCCCCATAGTCCCACGTACTTACCCTGCTCATCCCCCTAACCTACACATCTTGGAACACTAACAGGCAATTTAGTATGGCCAATCCATCTAACCCACACATCTTGGACTATGGGAGGAAACTGAAGCACTCAGAGGAAACTCACACAGGCATGGAGAGAACGTGCAAACTCCACATAGTCACCCAAGGTCGGAATTGAACCCGGGTCCTTGGCGCTTTGAGGCAGCAGTGCTAACCAGTGTGCCACCATGTCAGGGCGAGAACACCTACTGTCGCTTGGGTTTCCATGATGGGGGGGAAAATGGTTGGAATTCTGTTGATGGTGGGGCCTGAATAATGTCTCAGATGTGACTGGAGATAGGGAGTTTATTTTGTTTAAAGCCCAGGTGTGGTGTGTTAGGGTCCTGGACCAGAACCCCAAAGTATATAATGAAGCCAGACTGGACCCCAACAATTTTTCTATTTTGGCATGAATGTGATAGGATATTTTGCTCCAGGAATAATTCCACTGACAAATTAGGGATATTTTATAGTAAACAAATTTTATTTAATAACACAGTTTAATTTTAACTAACAAATGAAGCAAGTTAACTATTAACAGTTGAGCAATATTTAAAATGAAAAGGAAACAACATTAATTTCTAACAATTTTCTCTGTTCCAAATAAGCAGACTTAAATGCCACTTTAAATACTGTTAGCAGCTATAAATATACTTGCTATGATGAGTGAGGCAGTCTTGAAGCTTTAAGAGAGAAATTTAGTTTCAGAAGCTTGCAAGATCCTTCTAACATCAACCAGGCTTCAGGTGAAAACTAAATTGCTTTTTGTGAAAGCTGTTTTTTGTGCATCAGACCTAGAACGGCACATAAACCACATCATCATATGACCCTGTCAATCACTCTAATCAGAAATCCGAGGGAACTTAAGGAAAGCGGCACGGAGGCACCGTGGTTAGCTCTGCTGCCTCACAGCACCTGTGCCCAGGTTCAATTCCGGCCTCGGGTCACTCAGTGGAGTATGCACATTCTCCCCATGTCTGCATGGGTGATCTCCAGGTACTCCAGTTTCTTCTCATAGTCCAAAGATGCGCAAGTTAGATTGATTGGCCATGTTAAATTTGCCACTTAGTGTTAGGGGGATTAGCAGGGTAAATATGTGGAGTTACAGGGATGAGGCCTGGATGGGATTATTGTCGGTGCAGGCTTGACGGGTTGAACAGCCTCTTTCTGCACTGTAAGGATTCTATGACTCTATTCTATGAAACAAAAGTCCATTAACTCTCCTTAAAATAATCACTTGCGAGGCCAAAATGAATAATTATGCTGCTCTCCCAGCATTGGAGTTGCATTCCTTGCAGACATACCAAACACCTGTCGAATAAAGCTGAATTGTTAAACGTTCCCCTTAAACACAAAAAACTACATGGATGGGAATTTATGACCTTGCTCGACCTGTGACCAGAAAATCCCACCCACGGTCAACAGACATTACCTTTGTCCGCCCCTTGCCCGCTCCGATTCCGTGGCGTTGGGGTGGTAGAATTCCGGCATATCATAGAATCATAGAAACCTGACAGCGCAGAAAGAGGCCATTTGGCCCATCGAGTCTGCACCGACCACAATCCCACCCAGGCCCTACCCCCATATCCCTACATATTTACCCGCCAATCCCTCGAACCTACGCATCTCAGGACACTAAGGGGCAATTTTTAGCATGGCCAATCAACCTAACCCACACATCTTTGGACTGTGGGAGGAAACCGGAGCACCTGGAGGAAACCCACGCAGACACGAGGAGAATGTGCAAACTCCACACAGACAGTGACCCAAGCCGGGAATCGAACCCAGGTCCTTGGAGCTGTGAAGCAGCAGTGCTATATATATATATATATAACCATATATATCCATCTCAATTACACCACCATCATCACAGGCATCAATACTGTCAACCCTTATATTAATTGTGTCATTGTTCTGTGTCTGTCATGGCTGGGTAGGTTAGGGCAGAAGCTACTTTGATTATCCATTCCTGGACCCTGTGGAGAATAGATTAGATGAGGGAATGGGGGCGGGGGTGGGGGGGGGGGGGGGGGGGGTTTAGGGTTTGCAGGGCCTGAGTGTGAACCCAAATGCTGGTGCTCTGCGTTTTCTTAGTTTTTCGTACGAGGTTATGTGGCTATGTTCTCGATATCCTGTATGTGAGAGTGTACAGTGTCTCGTATCTATGGTCTTATCCTGGTTTTCCTCTCTCTCAAAAGGTTTCCTTTTGTTATCTGGGTCAGTGGGGTTTGATATAGGATCCTATTTATTAATATCTGATCACATGGGGCTTCCCTCATCTTGTTGGGAGGGGGAGGATTGTATCTTTCCTTGAAACATACCATCTATGGATGTCTTTACGATTCTCCATCTTCCAGTTAATGAGATCTCCTTCATGAGAAAATGGGTTAAATTTTCCTACTGATGCTGGGACTTGAGTGGTACGTCCGGTGTGACTGGAGATAAGTGCGGCTTATTTTGTGGTGAGCTCAAGCATGGTGTGAGAATCTTTGGCTTATTGCCTCTTCTTTTATTTGTCAATATCCCTTACTTTCTTTGGCTGTGTCGGCAAGGGTAGCAGCTATTCTGAAAATTTGTACTTTTGATTTGATTTACTATTGTTACAAGTATTGGAATATAGTGAAAAGTATTCTTTCTTGCATACTATACAGACAAAACAAACCATTCAGAGTATGTTGGGGAGGAAGAAAGGAGAGGGTGCAGAATATAATGTTACAGTCATAGCTAGGGTGTAGAGGAAGATCACCTTAATATGTGGTAGGCCCATTCAAACGTCTGATGGCAGCAGGGAAAAAGCTGTTCTTGAGTCAGTTGGTATGTGATCCCAGATTTTTGTATCTTTTTCCCGAAGAAGGTGGAAGAGAGTATGTCGGGGGTGCATGGGGTCCTTGATTCTACTGGCTGCTTTTCCGAGACAGTGGGAAGTGTTGAGGAAGTGGGAGGCTAATTTGTGTAACGGACTGGGCTGTGTTCACAACCTTTTGTAGTTACTTGCAGTTTTGGTCAGAGCAGGAGCCATATCAAGCTGGGTTACAAGCGGAAAGAATGCTTTCTATGCTGCATCTGTAAAAATTGGTGCGAGTCATAGCAGACATGCCACATTTCCTGAGCCTTCTGAGAAAGTAGAGGCGTTGATGGGCTTTCTTAAGCATAGCGTCAGCATGGAGGGACCAGGACAAGTTGTTGGTGATCTGGATACCTACAGACTTAAAGCTCTCGACCATTTCCACTTCATCCCCATTGACGTAGACAGGGGCATGTCTTCCATTATGCTTTCTGAAGTCAATGACTATCTCCTTCATTTTACTGACATTGAGGGAGAAATTATTGTCATCGCGCCAATTTACCAGTTTCTCAATTTCTTTCCTGTACTCCATCTAATCATTGTTTGAGACCTACAACAGTCTCATCAGCAACAGCGTCACTACAACGGTGTAATCAGCAACTTTAAAATGGAACTGGAGCTAATCTGGCCACACAGTCACAGGTGTATAAGGAATATAGTAAGGGGGTGAGGACAAAGCCTTGCAGGGCACTACTGTTTTGGATAATTGTGGAGGAGGTGTCATTACCTGTCTTTACTGTTTGGGGTTTATGGGCTTGGGAAGTCGAGGATCCAAGTGCAGAGGGAAGAGCCGAACCCTAGGCCACGAAATTTAGAGATGAGCTTTATTGGGATAATGGGTGTTGAAAGCTGAGATGTAGTCAATAAAAAGGAGTCTGACATAGGAGTCTTTGTTATCCAGGTGTTCCAGGGTTGAATGTAGAGCCAGGGAGATGGCGTCTGCTGTGAACTTGTTGCGGCGATAGGCAAACTGTAGTGGATCCAGGCAATCTGGGAGACCAGATTTGTTGTGTGCCATGACTAACTTATTGAAGCAGTTCATAATGATGGATATCAAAGTCACTGGGCAGTAGTCATTAAGGCACACTGCCTGGCTTTTCTTTGGTACAGAGATGATGGGCTTAAAAATTACAGAGATGATAGGTTTTGGTCTCTCGAATGGAAGGTATCTTGTTATTCATGGGATCCGGGGGTAAGTTTAGATACCTGGGCTCTGTTTTATCTGCACTCTTCCCGTGAGGCTGCATAGTTCTGCTCCTGTTATCCTGTGTGAGAGTGGATGCTATAATCCCACGTCTGGGTTTTGAGGTTGTATCCTGATGTTCCCCTCTTTCAGTGATATCCTTTCACTGTTCAAAGGTTTTGGGTTGCTGAGTTAGGCTCCGATTGGTTGTATTTGACCCCGTGGGACTCCCTTATGCTATGTCACTAAGTCCTTGTTATCCTGTGGGTGAGGGTACAAAGAACAAAGAACAAAGAACACTACAGCACAGGAACAGGCCCTTCGGCCCTCCAAGCCTGCGCCGCTCCCTGGTCCAAACTAGACCATTCTTTTGTATCCCTCCATTCCCACTCCGTTCATGTGGCTATCTAGATAAGTCTTAAACGTTCCCAGTGTGTCCGCCTCCACCACCTTGCCCGGCAGCGCATTCCAGGCCCCCACCACCCTCTGTGTAAAATACGTCCTTCTGATATGCGTGTTAAACCTCCCCCCCACCCCTCACCTTGAACCTATGACCCCTCGTGAACGTCACCACTGACCTGGGGAAAAGCTTCCCACCGTTCACCCTATCTATGCCTTTCATAATTTTATACACCTCTATTAGGTCACCCCTCATCCTCCGTCTTTCCAGTGAGAACAACCCCAGTTTACCCAATCTCTCCTCATAACTAAGCCCTTCCATACCAGGCAACATCCTGGTAAACCTCCTCTGCACTCTCTCTAAAGCCTCCACGTCCTTCTGGTAGTGTGGCGACCAGAACTGGGCGCAGTATTCCAAATGCGGTCGAACCAACGTTCTATACAACCGCAACATCAGACCCCAACTTTTATACTCTATGCCCCGTCCTATAAAGGCAAGCATGCCATATGCCTTATTCACTACTTTCTCCACCTGTGCCGTCACCTTCAAGGATCTGTAGACTTGCACATCCAGGTCCCTCTGCGTATCTACAGGATAAAACAATGAGCACATGGTACAATGGGTGTGCACCATTGTACCATGTGCTCATTGTTTTATCCTGTAATCCCTTTATCCTCCACTCTGTGTAATATCCTTTCATTATCTGTATGAAGGGAGGGACTGATTACAATTATAACAAATTGTAATGATAACAATTATACAATTATAACAAATTGTAATGATAACAATTATACAATTATAACAAATTGTAATGATATTTGCTGGTCTTTTCATTTTAGTAAACATTTGTTAAAAAGTTCTGTAGTTTAAAGTATTCAGTTGCCTACTAAAATAGTGTTTAGTCAATGATGCTTTTAGTTTGTTACAATAAAAGTCTTAAAATGTGAAATCTTGCTATGTCATTCTTTCAGCTAGCAACTGGAAGTTCAAATTTGTTTTATAAGTTATCAGTCTCTATGGGGATCATAACAGCACTCCCTGTTCAGCACCTTGGGATATTTAGCTCTATTACTACTTGAGCTGGTTATGTCTCAATGCCATCAGCAGCATTAGACATTGTGCATACAAATGCTCAAGTAAAGCAAAGCTGACGTCGTCAAATCAACTGTGCCTCAAGGCAATGCCCAGGGTTACAGAACAATGCACATTCAAAAACTGAAGTCCTTGCAGTCAACAGTTAAGGATGGGAAGGAAAGAAAGGTTTGTTTATTGCAAAGGAGGATTGCCCACTCATTGTGAACACAAGAACACTATCATAAATCTATGGACAGAGGTGAACAAACAAGACAGCTTCCTACATCTGTGGTTATGGGTTAGACAAGAGAGAAAGTTTCTGAATTAAAGATGGTTGCCAAGGTAACATTACACACATGACCTATTTTTACGAAAGGGTCTTACAATGAATAACAATAAGAGTTCATTCTCTACTCAGCTTCATTGAGGCAATATGCAAAGCAGTTTGGTAAACTCTGAGCTACTTGAGACACATGTTGCTGCAGAGCCAATTTGTTAAACAGAAAAAATATTTCAAACCTCAAGATAAATCCTGTAGGTTAGAACATCTGTTGACAATGCAGGACGCAATTACTGTATGTTCATAGTTTCATGCAAGGTGACACAGAGGCGAGATGATAGTTGGGTCAATTTAACTGCCTTTGTCTGAGAATGGTGTTTTGTCACTTGCCATCTGTTTGTGCTGGCATTTCTGCCACTGCTGCTTTGGTCTTGAGATGGGTGGAAAATCTATCACATTTCTTCCTCACTTTAGGTCTGCAGAAGAGTCATTGGGACTCAAAACATTAACTCTGTTTCTCTCTCCACAGATGCTGTCTGCCCTGCTGATGTTTTTTCCAGTATTTTCTGTTTTTATTTCAAATTTCCAGCATTCATTTTTTAAGTTGTTATGCATGAATTTTAATTATTATTAGTCAAATATAATAACTTAATAGCATATAGTGCTGGTGCTACATTGACAGACAGACGAGTGATTGGCTTCACATGCTTGTCTTTTTCCCCTCAATGATCCAAGTAACCCCTGACCCCGACCAAGCTGAAAATTGACAAGATTCAAAATCTGACAAGGTCCAAGATTGCTGGTTTTGAGATACAGTACCTGAACTAAAGATCCAAAACTAGCCGCAGTCCTAACCAACCTGTTCCAGTACAACCACAACAACTAATATTTACCCAATAATATGGAAAATTGTCCAGGTATGTCTTGTACACAAAAGGAAGGGCAAATTTAATCTGGCAAATTATCACCTCATCAGTCTGGTCTTGATCATCAGCAGAATAATAGAAGGTGTTGGCGACACGATTATCAAATGGCATTTAGCAATAACCTACTTACCAATGCGGAGTTTGAGTTTCATCATGACCACTTGATGTCTGACCTGATTACAGCTTTGGTCCAAAGATGGACAAAGGTGAGGCGAGTGTGACTGCTCTTGATATCAAGTTAGCATTTGACCAATGTGGCCAAAAAGAAGCCCTTGTAAAACTGAAGTCAACGGGAATTAGGGGAAAAGTCTCCACTGGATGGAGTCATATTTAGCACAAAGGAAGATGGTTGCAGTTGTTGGAGGCTAATCACCTCAGCCCCAGGACAGCACTGCATGAACTCCTCAGAGTAGTATCTTAGGCCCAACCATCTTCCTCTATTTTGATAATGTTTCCTCCAACATAAGGTTAGAAATGGGAAAATTTGCTTAGACTAATCCAGCATCTCAAATGGTACTATGTGCACATGCAGCAAGATCTGGATAACATTCAGGCTGATAAGTGGCAAATATTCGCATCGCACAGTGCCATCTCCAATAAGAGAATCTAATCATCTCTCCTTGACAATTAACGGGATTACCATAGCTGAATTCCTCACCATCAACTTTGAGGGTTACAGTTCAATAGAAACGTAACTGGACGAGCAACAAAAAGCGAGCCTACTAAAATGTTTTAAGTCCAGTTTGGGTGGGAAAACGGGAGTTTCAGATCCGCTTTTTCAGCAAGGACACCAGTTGAATCTTATGCACTCTGTGCAATAAAAAATCTTCAATCTGATTTCCGCCTGGGAAAGTAGCTGGAGCCTAAATCAGCTGAAAGCTGGCTGAAAACAGCAGGGGTGGAGGGGGGGGGGGGAGGGGGGGGCGCTGACGCATGTGCAACTCTCTGTGCTGAGAGCAGCAGATACCTGTCACTGCCTCTGCTGCTATAGTCAGCAGGCCTCATGCCTAAACCTGGCACACACCCCCCCACCATCCCATGTTACCACAGGGCACCGCGGCCATTTTTGACCCCCTCAGCCAAAGAACAATCCCCCCACAACCAGATCGATCACAATCCCCCCCCCATCACCGTTCAAACTGGAGTCACCCCTCTCACTCTCTACAGGTCACTGTGCAGAGTCTCTCCCCATCCTAGAACATAGAACATTACAGCGCAGTGCAGGCTCTTCGGCCCTCGATGTTGAGCTAACCAGCGAAACCAATCTAAAGCCCATCTAACCTACACTATTCCAATATCATCCATATGTTTATCCAATGATCCTTTAAATGCCCTTAATGTTGACGAGTCCACTACTGTTGCAGGCAGGGCATTCCACGCCCTTACTACGCTGAGTAAAGAACCTACCTCTGATACCTATATCTATCACCCCTCAATTTAAAGCTATGTCCCCTCGTGCTAGCCATCACCATCCGAGGAAAAGGAAAAGCCAGTGTGATCTCCTGGACTCGTTTCGATCGCCTCAGGGGGTCGGAGAGGAATTTCCCAGATTTTTTTTCCCCATATTGGCCCTGGGGTTTTCACTCTGGGTTTTCGCCTCTCCCTGGAGATCACACGGTCTGGAATGGGGGGGTGGGGGTGAGTTAATAGGTTGTGATGAACAAAGCATCGTAGCTGTGAGGGACAGCTCGGTGGATAGGATATAAGTATGTAGATAGGCTGGAAAATTGGGCGGGGATCCTGGATTCAGGATTCAATCCTGGACCGGGGAGCGGCGCGGGCTTGGGGGGCCGAAGGGCCTGTTCCTGTGCTGTATTGTTCTTTGTTCTTGAAAAAGGCTCTCACTGTCTGCCCTATCTAATCCTCTGATCATCTTATATGCCTCTATTAAGTCACCTCTTAACCTTCTTCTCTCTAACAAAAACAGCCTCAAGTCCCTCAGCCTTTCCTCATGAGACCTTCCCACCATACCAGGCAACATCCTGGTAAATCTCCTCTGCACCCTTTCCAATGCTTCTACATCCTTCCTATAATGCGGCGACCAGAACTGTACGCAATATTCCAAGTGTGGCCGCACCAGAGTTTTGTACAGCTGCAACATGACCTCATGGCTCCGAAACTCAATCCCTCTACCAATAAAAGCTAACACACCATACGCCTTCTTAACAACCCTATCAACCTGGGTGCCAACTTTCAGGGACCTATGCACATGGACACCCAGATCCCTCTGTTCATCCACACTACCAAGTATCTTACCATTAGTCCAGTACTCTGTATTCCTGTTACTCCTTCCAAAGTGAATCACCTCACACCTTTCCGCATTAAACTCCATTTGCCACCTCTCAGCCCAACTCTGCAGCTTATCTATGTCCCTCTGTAACCTGCAACATCCTTCCGCACTGTCCACAACTCCACCGACTTTAGTGTCATCCGCAAATCTATGAACACATCCTTCTACGCCCTCATGCAGGTCATTTATAAAAATGACAAACAGCAGTGGCCCCAAAACAGATCCTTGCGGTACACCACTAGTAACTGAACTCCAGGACGAACATTTCCCATCAACCACCACCCTCTGTCATCCAGCTAGCCAATTTCTGATCCAAACTGCTAAATCACCCTCAATCCCATGCCTCCATATCTTCTGCAATAGCTTACCGTGGGGAACCTTATCAAACACTTTACTGAAATCCATATACACCACATCAACTGCTTTACCCTTATCCACCTCTTTGGTCACCTTCTCAAAGAACTCAATAAGGTTTGTGAGGCACGACCTACCCTTCATAAAACCGTGTTGAATATCTCTAATCAAATTATTCCTTTCTAGATGATTATAAATCCTATCTCTTATAATCCTTTCCAAAACTTTGCCCACAACAGAAGTAAGGCTCACTGGTCTATAATTACCAGGGTTGTCTCTACTCCCCTTCTTGAACAAGGAGACAACATTTGCTATCCTCCAGTCTTCTGGCACTATTCCTGAACAGCCACTGAACAGCCTTCCCACGGTCTGTCCCTGCCCCTCTGGTGCCGCTCACTTGGCACTACCAGCTGGGCAGTGCCAGGGTACCAGTGCCACACTGGCATTGCCCAAAGAGCACTCCCCTTTGCCCCTGACCTCCCAGGGGGAGGGCCTCAATGGCTTCCGAGAGGTCATCACGAGGTCATCATGACAGGTCCCCATTGATGGGGATCATACATGATCCTCACCAGAGAGAACCTTCCCTGGCGAGGCCACATAGGCAAGTAAGTGTGGACGATCCAGTCTTGGGCTCTCCAATTCTATGTAAATTGACATTTTAATAAATTTAAATAATTTATTCAGCCTCACACCCGAACACACTGGATATCCGGTTCCAGTAAGATTGAGAGGGGTAAGAAATCGGGTGCAACCTCTGTACTGTGACCTGATAGAGGTTAACAGGATTGTGAGTGGCATGGAAAGAGTGGATAGTCAGATGCTCACCCTATGTACTAGGGGACATAGGTTTAAGGTGCATGGGGAAGAGTTTAGAGGAGTTGTGTGAGGCAAGTTTTTTACACAGAGGGTGGTAAATGGAATGCGTTGCCTGGGGAGGTGGTGGGAGCAGGTACGATAACAGCATTTAAGGGGCATTTAGACGAATACATGAATAGGATGGGAATGAAAGTAACTCACCTCATGTCTCCCAAAATCCAGTCAACTTTTTAAAAGGCACTAGTTGGAAGTGTGATGGAATACTCTGCACTTGGATGAGTGCAGATCCATTAACACAGAAAAAACTCATCACTATCCAGGAGAAAGCAGCCCACCTGATAAGTATCTACCACGTGAAACATTCACTTCCTGCAGTGTGTTCCATCTACAAGATACATTGCAGCAGCTCACCAAGGTTCCTTATAGCATGTTCCAAACCTGCAACTTCTAGTCTGGAAGGACAAGGGCAGCAGACCCATGGGAACAATACCACCTGCTAGTTCGCCTCAAAGTCACTCACCATCCTGAAAACACTCAGCATGTCAAGCAGCATCAGTGGAGAGAAAAATCAGAATTAATGTTTCAGGTTTTAAAAATTAATTCTTTTCTCCAATGTGGACAAGACCAGCATTTGTTGCCCACCCATGATTGCCCTTGAACTTGAGTGGCTTGCTAGGGCCATTTCAGAGGGTAGTTAAGAGTGACATTGCTGTGAGTCTGGAGTCACATGTAGGCCAGACCAGGTATGGGTGGCAGATTTCCTTCCCTAAAGGATATCTGAACCAGATGGATTTTTAAAACAAGATAGTTTCATGGTCACATTACTGAGTCTAGCTTTTAATTCCAGAATGATAAAATTAATTGAATTTAAATTCAGCCAACTGCTGTGATGAGATTTGAACCCACCTCCCCAGAGCTTGGGTCACATAGAAACATAGAAACCTACAGCACAAAACAGGCTCTTCGGCCCCACAAGTTGTGCCGAACATATCCCTACCTTTTAGGCCTACCTATAACCCTCCATCCTATTAAGTCCCATGTACTCATCCAGGAGTCTCTTAAAAGACCCTATTGAGTTTGCCTCCACCACCACTGACGGCAGCCGATTCCACTCGCCCATCGCCCTCTGTGTGAAAAACTTCCCCCTAACATTTCCCCTGTACCTACCCCCCAGCACCTTAAACCTGTGTCCTCTCGTAGCAGACATTTCCACCCTGGGAAAAAGCCTCTGAGAGTCCACCCGATCTATGCCTCTCAACATCTTATATACCTCTATTAGGTCTCTTCTCATCCTATGTCACTGTTCCATCATCATAAGTCACTATCATCATAAGTCACTGATGCTTATTCCAGTACCGTTACCACTACACCACCATCATCATGTTCAGTGTTTCCAAATCTTTTGTTTTTCTTTCAGAATTCCAGCATTTGCAGTATTTTACTTTTGTACATACAATCCTAATTTGGAACTAGGTCACATTTCCTTCATTATTTGGTCAAAACCCTGTGCCTCCCTCCCTAACAGCTCACCAAGAGTAAATTCACCAGCGAGGGAGGGAACTCCAGGGTTTTGACTCAGTGACAATAAAGGAATGGCAAAATAGTTCCAAGTCAGGATAGCGAGTGACTTGGAGGGGAACTTCCATATGGGTTGCACAGTGGTTGGCACTGCTGCTTCACAGCACCAGGGACCTGGGTTCAATTTCATTCTTGGGTGACTGCCTATGTGAAGTTTGCACGTTTTCCCATTGTCTGCGTGGGTTTCCTCTGGGTGTTTCGGTTTCCTTCCACAGTCCAAAGATGGGCAGGTTATGTGGATTGGCCATGCTAAATTGCCATTTAGTATCCAAAAATATGTAAATTAGGGGGATTATTGGGGAAAATATGTGTGGTTATGTGAATAGGACCGGGACAAGATTGAATGGGCCAAATGGCCTCCTTCTGCACTGTAGGGATTCTATGCTCTCTAAATGTGAAATTCAATCATATTCAGATCACTGCTGTCGAGATACTCCTTTACTATAGAACATAGAACAGTACAGCACAGTACAGGCCCTTCGGCCCTTGATGTTGTCCCGAGCTTTGTCCGAAACCAAGATCAAGCTATCCCACTCCCTATCATTCTGGTGTGCTCCATGTGCCTATCCAATAATCGCTTGAAAGTTCCTAAAGTGTCCGACTCCACGATCAAAGCAGGCAGTCCATTCCACACCCCAACCACTCTCTGAGTAAAGAACCTACCTCGAGCATCCCTCCTATATCTCCCACCATGAACCTTATAGTTATGCCCCCTAGTAACAGCTACATTCACCCGAGGAAATAGTCTCTGAACGTCCACTCTATCTATCCCCCTTATCATCTTATAAACCTCTATTAAGTCGCCCCTCATCCTCCTCCGCTCTAAAGAGAAAAGCCCCAGCTCCCTCAACCTTTCCTCATAAGACCTACCCTCCAAACCAGGCAGCATCTTGGTAAATCTCCTCTGCACTGTCTCACTGCTTCCACATCCTTCTTATAGTGAGGTGACCAGAACTGCACACAATATTCCAAATGTGGTCTCACCAAGGTCCTGTACAGTTGCAGCATAACCCCACGGCTCTTAAACTCAAACCCCCTGTTAATAAATGCTAACACACTGTAGGCTTTCTTCACGGCTCTATCCACTTGAGTGGCAACCTTCAGAGATCTGTGGATATAAGAACATAAGAAATAGGAGCAGGAGTAGGCCATCTAGCCCCTCGAGCCTGCCCCGCCATTCAATAAGATCATGGCTGATCTGACGTGGATCAGTACCACTTACCCGCCTGATCCCCATAACCCTTAATTCCCTTACCGATCAGGAATCCATCCATCCGCGCTTTAAACATATTCAGCGAGGTAGCCTCCACCACCTCAGTGGGCAGAGAATTCCAGAGATTCACCACCCTCTGGGAGAAGAAGTTCCTCCTCAACTCTGTCTTAAACCGACCCCCCTTTATTTTGAGGCTGTGTCCTCTAGTTTTAACTTCCTTACTAAATGGAAAGAATCTCTCCGCCTCCACCCTATCCAGCCCCCGCATTATCTTATAAGTCTCCATAAGATCCCCCCTCATCCTTCTAAACTCCAACGAGTACAAACCCAATCTCCTCAGCCTCTCCTCATAATCCAAACCCCTCATCTCCGGTATCAACCTGGTGAACCTTCTCTGCACTCCCTCCAATGCCAATATATCCTTCCTCATATAAGGGGACCAATACTGCACACAGTATTCCAGCTGCAGCCTCACCAATGCCCTGTACAGGTGCATCAAGACATCCCTGCTTTTATATTCTATCCCCCTCGCAATATAGGCCAACATCCCATTTGCCTTCTTGATCACCTGTTGTACCTGCAGACTGGGCTTTTGCGTCTCATGCACAAGGACCCCCAGGTCCCTTTGCACGGTAGCATGTTTTAATTTGTTTCCATTGAGATAGTAATCCCATTTGTTATTATTTCCTCCAAAGTGTATAACCTCGCATTTATCAACGTTATACTCCATTTGCCATATCCTCGCCCACTCACTCAGCCTGTCCAAATCTCTCTGCAGATCTTCTCCGTCCTCCACACGATTCACTTTTCCACTTATCTTTGTGTCGTCTGCAAACTTCGTTACCCTACACTCCGTCCCCTCCTCCAGATCATCTATATAAATGGTAAATAGTTGCGGCCCGAGTACCGATCCCTGCGGCACGCCACTAGTTACCTTCCTCCAACCGGAAAAACAGCCAATTATTCCGACTCTTTGCTTCCTGTCAGATAGCCAGTCCCCAATCCACTTTAACACACTACCCCCACTACCCCTTGAATCCCAAGACCTCTCTGTTCCTCCACACTACTCAGCAGCCTGCCGTTGACCCTGTAATCCGCATTCAAATTTGTCCTACCAAAATGAATCACCTCATGAATCAGAGTTAAACTCCATCTGCCATTTTTCGGCCCAGCTCTGCATCCTATCAATGGCTCTTGCAGCCTACAACAGCCCTCCACCTCAGCCACTACTCCACCAATCTTGGTGTCATCAGCAAATTTACTGACCTACCCTTCAGCCCCTTCCTCCAAGTCATTGATAAAAATCACAAAGAGCAGAGGACCCAGCACTGATCCCTGTGGTACACCGCCAGTAACTGGTCTCCAGTCTGAAAATTGTCCATCCACCACCACCCTCTGTCTTCTATGAGATATGATGTGGAGATGCCGGCGTTGGACTGGGGTAAACACAGTAAGAAGTTTAACAACACCAGGTTAAAGTCCAACAGGTTTATTTGGTAGCAAAAGCCACACAAGCTTTCGGAGCTGCAAGCCCCTTCTTCAGGTGAGTGGGAATTCTGTTCACAAACAGAGCATATAAAGACAGAGACTCAATTTACATGAATAATGGTTGGAATGCGAATACTTACAACTAATCAAGTCTTTAAGAAACAAAACAATGTGAGTGGAGAGAGCATCAAGACAGGTTAAAAAGATGTGTATTGTCTCCAGACAAGACAGCCAGTGAAACTCTGTGGGAGTTACAAATGGTGTGACATGAACCCAATATCCCGGTTGAGGCCGTCCTCGTGTGTGCGGAACTTGGCTATCAGTTTCTGCTCAGCGACTCTGCGCTGTCGTGTGTCGCGAAGGCCGCCTTGGAGAACGCTTACCCGAATATCAGAGGCCAAATGCTTTCTATGAGATAGCCAGTTACTTATCCAATCGGCCAAATTTCCCTCTATCCCACACCAACTTACTTTCTTCATGAGCCATAGGGAACCTTATCAAACGCCTTCCTAAAATCCATGTATATGACATCAACTGCTCTACCTTCATCGACACACTTAGTTACCTCCTCAAAGAATTCAATCAAATTTGTGAAGCAAGACTTGCCCTTCACGAATCCGTGCTGACTATCCCGGATTAATCTGCATCTTTCTAAATGGTCGTAAATCCCATCCCGAAGGACCTTTTCCATCAATTTACCAACCACCGAAGTAAGACTAACCGGTCTATAATTACCAGGGTCATTTCTATTCCCTTTCTTAAACAGAGGAACAATATTCACCACTCTCCAGTCCTCTGGCACCATCCCCGTGGACAGCGAGGACCCAAAGATCAAAGCCAAAGGCTCTGCAATCTCATCCCTTGCCTCCCAAAGAATCCTAGGATATATTTCATCAGGCCCAGGGGACTTATCGACCTTCAGTTTATTCAAAACTGCCAGGACATCCTCCCTCCGAACATCTATTTCCTCCAGCCTATTAGCCTGTAACACCTTCACTTCCTCAAAAACATGGCCCCTCTCCTTGGTGAACACTGAAGAAAAGTATTCATTCATCACTTCGCCTATCTCCACTGACTCCATACACAAGTTCCCACTACTGTCCTTGACCGGCCCTAACCTCACCCTGGTCATTCTTTTCTTCCTCACATAAGAGTAAAAAGCCTTTATGTTCCCATCTTATGCCCCCTAATTCTTGCCTAATCGCATCATAATTACCCCTCCCCCAATTATAAACCTTGCCCTGCCGTACAGCCCTATCCCTCTCCATTGCAATAATGAAAGACACCGAATTGTGGTCACTATCTCCAAAGTGCTCTCCCATAACTTTATCTAACACTTGGCCCAGTTCATTACCCAATACCAAGTCCAATGTGGCCCCACCTCTTGTTGGCCTATCCACATATTGTGTCAGGAAACCCTCCTGCACACAATGTACAAAAACTGCCCCATCCGAACTATTCGACCTATAAAGGTTCCAATCAATATTTGGAAAGTTAAAGTCACCCATGACGACTACCCTGTGACCTCCACACCTATCCATAATCTGCTTTGCAATTTCTTCCCCCACATCTCTATTACTATTTGGGGGCCTATAGAAAACCCCCAACAACGTGACCGCTCCTGTCCTATTTCTCACTTCAGCCCATATTACCTCAGTAGGCAGATCCCCCTCGAACTGCCTTTCTGCAGCCGTTAAATTATCCTTGATTAACAATGCTACTCCACCACCTCTTTTACAACCTTCCCAACTCTTACATAGAAACATAGAAACCCTACAGTGCAGAAACAGGCCGTTCGGCCCATCGAGTCTGCACCGACCACAATCCCACCCAGGCCCTACCCCCATATCCCTACACATTTACCTGCTAATCCCTCTAACCTACACATCTCAGGACACTAAGGGGCAATTTTAGCATAGCCAATCAACCTAACCTGCACATCTTTGGACTGTGGGAGGAAACCGGAGCACCCGGAGGAAACCCACGCAGACACGAGGAGAATGTGCAAACTCCACACAGACAATGACCCAAGCCGGGAATCGAATCCGGGTCCCTGGAGCTGTGAAGCAGCAGTGCTAACCACTGTGCTACCGTGCCACCCAAAACATCTATACCCCGGAAACATCTATGCCCCGGAACTTCCAACAACCATTCCTGTCCCTGTTTTAACCATGTCTCCGTAATGACCACAACATCCTAGTCCCAAGTACCAGCCAACGCTCCAAGTTCACCTACCTTATTTCGGATGCTCCTTGCATTGAAGTAGACACACTTCAACCCACCTTCCTGTCTGCTGGTACACTCCTGTGACCTTGATACCCTCCTCAGTACCTCACTGCACTCAACACTGGCTTCTGGACTACAGTTCGTTTTCCCATCCCCCTGACAAATTAGTTTAAACCTCCCCGAAGAGCCGTAGCAAATTTCCCTCCCAGGATATTGGTGCCCCTCTGGTTCAGGTGCAAACCGTCCTGTTTGTACAGGTCACACCTTCCCCAGAATGTTCTCCAATTACCCATGTAACTGAAACCCTCCCTCCTACACCATCCCTGCAGCCACGTGTTTATCTGCACTCTCTCCCTGTTCCTCACCTTGCTATCACGTGGCACCAGCAACAAACCAGAGATGACAACATGGTTTGTCCTGGCTCTCAGCTTCCAGCCCAGCTCCCTAAATTCCTGTTTTAAATCCCCGTCCCTTCTCTTACCTATGTCATTGGTACCGATGTGTACCATGACTTGTGATTGTTCCCCCTCCCCCTTAGGGATCCTGAAAACACGGTCCGAGACATCACGGACCCTGGCACCCGGGCGGCAACATACCATCCGTGAGTCTCTTTCGCTGCCACAGAATCTCCTATCTGTCCCTCTATCGAGTCCCCAATAACTATTGCTCTCCTGCTCTCCCCCCTTCCCTTCTGAGCCACAGGACGGACTCAGTGCTGGAGGTCTGGTCACCGCGGCTTACCACTGGTAGGTCGTCCCCCTCAACAGTATCCAAAGCAGTATACTTGTTGCCGAGGTGAACGACCACAGGGGATCCCTGTACTGACTGCTTCCTCCCAGCCCCTCTCACCGTCATCCATCTATCTTCATTCTTCGGAGTAACTATATCCCTGAAGCTTCTATCTATGACCACCTCTGCCTCCCGAATGATCCAAAGTTCATCCAGCTCCAGATCCCTAACACGGTCTTCAAGGAGCTGGAATTGGATGCACTTCCTGCAAGTGTACTCAGCTGGGACACTACTGGTGTCCCTCACCTCAAACATCCCACAGGAGGAACATTGCACTGCCTGCACTGACATCCCTGCTAACTTCCCTTACTAAGAAACAAAATAGAGAATGAAAAAGCTAACCTGCCCTCACTCCGAGTCCTTTTTTTTTAGGTTAGAGGAGGGGGGAGGGTGGGAGACTCTGAACTGAGATTAAACCCAAACAACTGAGATTAACCCCAAACAAACTGAGATTAAACCCAAACAAACTGAGATTAACCCCAAACAAACTGAGATTAACCCCAAACTGAGATTAAACCCAAACAAACTGAGATTAAACCCAAACAAACTGAGATTAACCCCAAACAAACTGAGATTAAACCCAAACAAACTGAGATTAAACACAAACAACTGAGATTAAATCCAAACAACTGAGATTAACCCCAAACAAACTGAGATTAAACACAAACAACTGAGATTAAATCCAAACAACTGAGATTAACCCCAAACAAACTGAGATTAAATCCAAACAACTGAGATTAAACCCAAACAAACTGAGATTAAATCCAAACAACTGAGATTAAACCCAAACAAACTGAGATTAAACTCAAACAAACTGAGATTAAACAGAAACAACTGAGATTAAATCCAAACAACTGAGATTAAATCCAAACAACTGAGATTAATGGAACATAGAACATTACAGCGCAGTACAGGCTTTTCAGCCCTCAATGTTGCGCCGACCTGTGAAACCAATCTAAAGCCCATCTAACCTACTCTATTCCAATATCATCCACATGTATCATAGAAATCATAGAAACCCTACAGTACAGAAAGAGGCCATTCGGCCCATCGAGTCTGCACCGACCACAATCCCACCCAATGACCCTTTAAATGCCCTTAATGTTGACGAGTCCACTACTGTTGCAGGCAGGGCATTCCACGCCCTTACTACTCCCTGAGTAAAGAACCTACCTCTGACATCTGTCCTATATCTATCACCCCTCAATTTAAAGCTATGTCCCCTCGTGCTAGCCATCACCATCCGAGGAAAAAGGCTCTCACTGTCCGCCCTATCTAATCCTCTGATCATCTTGTATGCCTCTATTAGGTCACCTCTTAACCTTCTTCTCTCTAACAAAAACAGCCTCAAGTCACTCAGCCTTTCCTCATAAGACCTTCCCACCATACCAGGCAACATCCTGGTAAATCTCCTCTGCACCCTTTCCAATGCTTCCACATCCTTCCTATAATGCGGCGACCAGAACTGTACGCAATACTCCAAGTGCGGCCGCACCAGAGTTTTGTACAGCTGCAACATGACCTCATGGCTCCGAAACTCAATCCATCTCCCAATAAAAGCTAACACACCATACGCCTTCTTAACAACCCTATCAACCTGGGTGCCAACTTTCAGGGATCTATGCACATGGACACCGTGATCTCTCTGCTCATCCACACTACCAAGTATCTTACCATTAGCCCAGTTCCTCCTTCCAAAGTGAATCACCTCACACCTTTCCGCATTAAACTCCATTTGCCACCTCTCAGCCCAGCTCTGCAGCTTATCTATGTCCCTCTGTAACCTGCAACATCCTTCCGCACTGTCCACAACTCCACCGATTTTAGTGTCATCCGCAAATCTACTAACCCAGCCTTCTACGCCCTCATCCAGGTCATTTATAAAAATGACAAACAGCAGTGGCCCCAAAACAGAACCTTGCGGTACACCACGAGTAACTGAACTCCAGGATGAACATTTCCCATCAACCACCACCCTCTGTCTTCCTACAGCTAGCCAATCTCTGATCCAAACCGCAAAATCACCCTCAATCCCATGCCTCTGTATTTTCTGCAATAGCCTACCATGGGGAACCTTATCAAACGCTTTACTGAAATCCATATACACCACATCAACTGCTTTACCCTCATTCACCTCTTTGGTCACCTTCTCAAAGAACTCCAATAAGGTTTGTGAGGCACGACCTACCTTTCACAAAACCGTATTGACTATCCCTAATCAAATTGTTCCTTCCTAGATGATTATAAATCCTATCTCTTATAATCCTTTCCAAAACTTTGCCCACAACAGAAGTAAGGCTCACTGGTCTATAATTACCAGGGTTGTCTCTACTCCCCTTCTTGAACAAGGGGACAACATTTGCTATCCTCCAGTCTTCTAGCACTATTCCTGTAGACAATGACGACATAAAGATCAAAGCCAAAGGCTCCGCAATCTCCTCCCCAGCTTCCCAGAAAATCCTAGGATAAATCCCATCCGGCCCAGGGGACTTATCTATTTTCACACTTCCCAGAATTGCGAACACCTCCTCCTTGTGAACCTCAATCCCGTCTAGTCTAATAGTCTGTATCTCAGTATTCTCTTCAACAACATTGTCTTTTTCCTGTGAATACTGACGAAAAATATTCATTTAGCGCCTCTCCTATCTCTTCGGACTCCACGCACAACTTCCCACTGCTGTCCTTGACTGGCCCTAATCTTACCCTCGTCATTCTTTTATTCCTGACATGCCTACAGAAAGCTTTAGGGTTTTCCTTGATCCTACCTGCCAAAGACTTCTCATGTCCCCTCCTGGCTCTTCTTAGCTCTCTCTTCAGGTCCTTTCTGGCTAACTTGTAACTCTCAAGCGCCCTAACTGAGCCTTCATGTCTCATCTTTACATAAGTCTCCTTCTTCCTCTTCACAAGAGATTCAACTTCTTTAGTAAACCACGGTTCCCTCGCTCGACCACTTCCTCCCTGCCTGACAGATACATACTTATCAAGGACACGCAGTAGTTGTTCCTTGAACAAGTTCCACATTTCAATTGTGCCCATCCCCTGCAGATTTCTTCCCCATCCTATGCATCCTAAATCTTGTCTAATCGCATCATAATTTCCTTTCCCCCAGCAAGAACACTTGCCCTGCGGTATATACCTATCCCTTCCATCACTAAAGTAAACGTAACCGAATTGTGGTCACTATCACCAAAGTGCTCACCTACCTCCAAATCTAACACCTGACCTGGTTCATTACCCAGTACCAAAATCCAATGTGGCCTCGCATCTTGTTGGCCTATCTACATACTGTGTCAGGAAATCCTCCTGCACACATTGGACAAAAACTGACCCTAAAATACTCGAATTATACCGTTTCCAGTCAATATTTGTAAAGTTAAAGTCCCCCATAACAACTACCCTGTTACTTTCGCTCCTATCCAGAATAATCTTTGCAATCATAGAATCTCTACAGTGCAGAAGGAGGCCATTTGGCCCATCAAGTCTGCACCGACCACAGTTCCACCCAGACGCTATTCCCGTCACCCAACATATTTACCCTGCTAGTCCCCCTGACACTAGGGTCAATTTATCATGGCCAATCAACCTACACATCTTTGGAGGCATCATAGAAACCCTACAGTGCAGAAAGAGGCCATTTGGCCCATCGAGTCGGCACTGACCACAATCCCACCCAGGCCCTACCCCATATATTTACCCACTAATCCCTCTAACCTACGCATCTCAGGACACTAAGGGGCAATTTTAGCATAGCCAATCAACCTAACCTGCACACCTTTGGACTGTGGGAGGAAACCGGAGCACCCGGAGGAAACCCACGCAGACATGAGGAGAATGTGCAAACTCCACACAGACAGTGACCCAAGCCGGGAATCCGACCCAGGTCCCTAGAGCTGTGAAGCAGCAGTGCTAACCACTGTGCTACCGTGCCGCCCCTTTCCTCTACATCTCTGGAACTTTTCAGAGACCTATAGAAAACTCCCAACAGGGTGACCTCTCCTTTCCTGTTTCTAACCTCAGTCCATACTACCTCAGTAGACGAGTCCTCATCAAACGTCCTTTCTGCCACCGTAATACTGTCCTTGACTAACAATGCCGCACCTCCCCCTCTTTTACCACCTTCGCTGATTTTACTGAAACATCTAAACCCCAGAACCTGCAACAACCATTCCTGTCCCTGCTCTATCCATGGCTCCGAAATGGCCACAACATCAAAGTCCCAGGTACCAACCCATGCTGCAAGTTCACCCACCTTATTCCGGATGCTCCTGGCGTTGAAGTAGACACACTTCAAACCACCTTCCTGCCTGCCGGTACACTCCTGCGACCTTGAAACCTTATTCATGACATCACCACTCACATCCTCCTGTACACTGGTGCAACAATCCAGGTTCCCATCCCCCTGCCGAATTAGTTTAATCCCTCCCGAAGAGCATTAGCAAATTTCCCCCCCAGAATATTGGTACCCCTCTGGTCCAGGTGAAGACCATCCCGTTTGTAGAGGTCCCACCTACCCTAGAATGAGCCCCAATTATCCAGGTATCAGAATCCTTCCCTCCTGCACCATTCCTGTAGCCACGTGTTCAACTGTTCTCTCTCCCTATTCCTCACCTCGCTAGCACGTGGCACGGATAACAAACCAGAGATAACAACTCTTATTTGTTCTAGCTCTAAGCTTCCACCCTAACTCCCTGAATTTCTGCCTTCCATCCCATCTCTTTTCCTACCTCTGTCATTGGTGCCTATGTGGACCACAACTTGGGGCTGGTCCCCTTCCCCTTTAAGGATCTCGAAAACACGATCCGAGACATCATGGACTCTGGCACCTGGGGGGGCAACACACCAACCGTGAGTCTCTCTCGCTCCCACAGAATCTCCTATCTGTCCCTCTAACTATGGAGTCCCCAATGACTAATGCTCTACTCCTCGCCCCCCTTTCCCTTCTGAGCAACAGGGACAGACTTTGTACCCGAGACATGGCTTACCCCTGGTAAGTCATCCTCCCCAACAGTATCCAAAATGGTATACTTGTTATACAGAGGAACGGCCACAGGGGATCGCTGCTCTGACTGCTTCTTACCCCTTCTAACAGTCACCCAAGTATCCTCATTCCGAGGAGTATGAACCTCCCTGTAGCTTTTATCTATAACTGTCTCTGCCTCTCGAATGATCCTGAGTTCATCCAGTTCCAGCTCCAGATCCCTAACACGGTCTTCAAGGAGCTGGAATTGGATGCACTTCCAATACTCAGCTGGGACACTAATGGTGTCCCTCACCTCAAACATCCCACAGGAGGAACATTGCACTGCCTACACTGACATCCCTGCTAACTTCCCGAACTAAGAAACAAAAGAGAAAAGAAAAAGAAAAAAAAGCTCACCTGCTCTCACACCGAGTCTTTTTTTTTAGGTGAGAGGAGAGGGAAGGGTGGGAGACTCTACACGTGTAAAGTCTCGGATTACCTCCCCGTTCAAATTTATTGGGCAAAAAACCATTTGAGATTAAACCCAAACAACTGAGATTAAACCCAAACAACTGAGATTAAACCCAAACAACTGATGGAGGTCATTAATTAATCCTGTCTCATTGCACACTACTAGACCCAGTGTAGCCTGATATCCGATTGGCTCTAAGATATGCTGTTCTAACAAATGTACCAAAAATAAGCTTTCTGGTTGGTTTCCCATGCAGCAAGCATTTTTTCATGGATACTCATTGACATTTTTCTGTATGCTGCCTCATCTAGATCCTTTTACAGCAGAATGCATGAGCAACCTCCCACTCTGGTGAACTGGCACATGCACAATCCTTGCTGCCTGCCATAGCAGCAGGCAACTAATGCTCAGTGCCTCACCAAATGCAGATTCCACCCCAGTGCTATTCTCTAAACTGTCCCCAGAGACAGTGACCGAGAGTGTAAAATCAAGTGATGTCACATCTTCATCATCATTGGCTCCTTGTTACATAGAAACAGAAAAACTACAGCACAAACAGGCCCTTCAGCCCACAAGTTGTGCCGAACACATCCCTACCTTCTAGACCTACCTATAACCCTCCATCCTATTAAGCTCCATGTACTCATCCAGGAGTCTCTTAAAAGACCCTATTGAGTTCGCCTCCACCCCCATTGACGGCAGCCGATTCCACTCGCCCACCACCCTCTGTGTGAAAAACTTCCCCCTAACATTTCCCCTGTACCTACCCCCCAGCACCCTAAACCTGTGTCCTCTCGTAGCAGACATTTCCACCCTGGGAAAAAGCCTCTGAGAGTCCACCCGATCTATGCCTCTCAACATCTTATACACCTCTATTAGGTCTCCTCTCATCCTTCGTCTCTTCAAGGAGAAAAGACCGAGCTCCCTCAGCCTATCCTCATAAGGCATGCCACTCAATCCAGGCAACATCCTTATAAATCTCCTCTGCACTCTTTCAATCTTTTCCACATCCTTCCTATAGTGAGGCGACCAGAACTGAGCACAGTACTCCAAGTGGGGTCTGACGAGGGTCTTAGATAGCTGCATCATTATCCCCGGACTCCTAAACTCAATCCCTCGATTGATAAAGGCCAGCACACCATACACCTTCTTAACCACCTCGTCCACTTGCGGGGCCGATTTTAGAGTCCTATGGACCCGGACCCCAAGGTCCTTCTGATCCTCTACAGTACTAAGAGTCTTTCCCTTTATATTGTACTCCTTCATCCCATTTGACTTACCAAAATGGACCACGACGCATTTATCTGGGTTGAAGTCCATCTGCCACTTGTCCGCCCAGTCTTGCATCCTATCTATGTCCCTCTATAACTTCTGACATCCCTCCAGACTATCCACAACCCCACCAACCTTCGTGTCGTCGGCAAACTTACCAACCCATCCCTCCGCTTCCTCATCCAGGTCATTTATGAAAATGACAAACAGCAAGGGTCCCAGAACAGGTCCCTGGGGCACACCACTGGTGACCGACCTCCATTTAGAAAAAGACCCATCTATACCCACTCTCTGCCTCCTTTGGGCAAGCCAGTTCTGGATCCACAGGGCAGCAGCACCTTGGATCCCATGCCCTCTCACTTTTTCTAGAAGCCTTGCATGGGGGACCTTATCGAACGCCTTGCTAAAATCCATATAAACCACATCTACCTTCGTCAAGTTTGTTGTTTCCCACTTTCTCATCAGGTAAGGAGAAAGGCACCAGGATAAGATTGTGCTGCAAGGATGAGAGATGCATGTTTACACCATCTAGAATTTGTAAATTGGAAGTGTGTGTAGAATGAAGAAGAGGTAAAATGTGAGGATTAAGATTAGGATCTGTAATCCTCTGTGGCCCCACAACTAAATACCTGCGTACATCGAATTCTGGCTGCTTGAGCATCCCTGAATTTAAATCACTCCACCATGGATTCACGCTCCAGAAAATCCACCCTGAATAGAATCATAGAAACCCTACAGTGCAGAAAGGGCCATTTGGCCCATCGAGTCTGCACCGACCACAATCCCACACAGGCCCTACCCCCATATCCCTACATATTTTACCCGCTAATCCCTCTAATCTACGCATCTCAGGACACTAAGGGGAAATTTTAGCATGGCCAATCAACCTAACCTGCACATCTTTGGATAGCTCTACTTCACTTTCTCCCTTTAAGGCATTTCTTAAAACTTATCACAATGAAAAAGTTTTTTGTCATCTAACCTAATACTTCCTCAAGTGACTCAGTGTCATAATAATAATCCTCTGGTGAAGCGCCTTGGGAAGTTTAATTATGTTAAAAGCACCACATAAATTTATTACAGTTTCAGCTCCACAATGGCAATGGCTGCCCCAATGATAGCCTGCACTGTCGCTTACCTGTGGATTAGGAATTGTCGGCATGCATGTCCTCCTTGGTTAGTTCCTGCTGCCTCCAAGTTGTCCTGCAAGATACAAGGAAGTGTGTCAGTGAGTCTCATGCAATACGGTTGTCATTACTGGCAGTGTGTGCAAGCTGTGAAATGTGTGATTGGGCTTGTGTTTGGGTTTTGAAATGCAATCATTATTAAATGTCCTATGTGGCTTGCCATTGTCATGTGATCTCTGCCATGAGGGAATGTCTGGAGGTAACCATGTTGCAGTAAGGTTGAAAGAGTAAAAATCAGAAAAATATGCTGCAACAACACTATTTGTGTCCTCTACTGTGAAGACAAAATCAATGCATGAACAAAGAACAGTACGGCACAGGTACAGGCCCTTGAGCCCACCAAACCTGTGTTGGAGTAAAATCAAAATTAAAGGACACAAAATGGTTACCTGGCACAAAATGGACTCTGGGAAAAGACACTGAGATGTGCTGACTTGGGCACAGACATTGCACAGCAAGTTAAAACCTGTTAGTGTTTGAATGCTGCAGGAAACAGATCGGACCTTGAGGCATCTTAGCTGCTTGGGATAAAGCAGAACCAAAACAATGAGTTTTGATAACGAGATCAGTCGTTGATGGGGGACATAAATGCATAGATGTATCTACTCTATGTATAACGATGTGATAACTGCCAATGTCCGTCCTTGTCGACTCAACGTATAACGATGTGATAACTGCTGATGTCCATACTTGACCATTATTTGAAAGTGTATAAAGATGCTCAACTGCCATTATAAAGTTGAGAAGGTGACTGCGCGCGCTGCGGAGAGCCCAGCGCTTCTCCCAAAGGTTTGTCCGATAAAACTGCGTGTTGAATCTTTAAGTCTGACTCCGAGTGGTGATTTTCCCACAACACCTGCATCGACACATGATGCCTTTCTAAACTAAAGACCTTTTGCCTCTATTCTGTCTGTATCCCTCTATTCCCTGCTTGTTCATGTATCTGTCAAGATGCCTCTTAAATGTTGCTATTGTATCTGCTTCTACCACCTCCTCTGGCAGCACATTCCAGGCACTTACCACCCTCTGTAAAAAAATATTTGCCTCTTACATCTCCTTTAAACTTTTCCCCTTTTACCTTAAACCTATGACCCTGGTAATTGACATTTCTACCATGGAAAAAAGACTCTGGCTATCCATGCCTCTCATAATTTTGAAAACTTCAATCAGGTCGCCCCTCATCCTCCGACATTCAAATGAAAACAAACAAGTTTGTCCAATCTACTCTCCAAATCAGGCAACATCCTGGCAAACCTTTTCTGTACCCTCTCCAAAGTCTCCACATCCTTCTGGTAATGTGGCGACTGGAACTATGCAAATATTCCAAATGTGGCCAGCGTTTATTGCTCTTTACTAGTTGCCCTTGCCCTTGGTATAAAAGGGAGGCCGCAGTATACAGCAGGCAGCGTTGGGAGCGGGCAGTGGAGTGAGTGGGGAGCAGAGTGTGAACTGTAAGGGCTTTGGTCACAGGGCTTCGGGGTAAGTGCGAGCAAGGGTGAGTTTCAAATCTTAGTTTTTTAATTCTTAACTTTTCTCTGTGTGCCTTGTTAAAAAGGGTCAAATATGAGTGTGAGGCCAGTTTGTTGTTCTGGGTGTATGATGTGGGAGGTCCTGGAGACTCCTAGCCTCCCGGATGCCCATATCTGTGCCAGCTGCATTGAGTTGCAGCACCTACAGGACCGGGTGCTGGAGCTGGAGATCGATGACCTTCGGCTGATGAGGGAGATTGAGCAGACAATTGATACCAGTTACAGAAACATGGTTACACCGGGGCCATGAGAGTCAGACAAGTGGGTAACAGCCAGGAAGGGGAAAGCTCGGGTGACAGAGAGCACCCCAGTGGATATGCCCCTACACAAGTACTCCTGCCTGAGTACTTCTGGGGGGGGACAGCCCGCCTGGGGGAAGCAGCAGTGGCCGTGTCTCCAGAGTGGAGGCCAGCCCTGTAACTCAAAGGGCTAAGGAAAAGCGGAGGACGGCAGTGTTGATCGGGGACTCGACAGTAAGGGGGACAGACAGATGTTTTTGCGGAGGCAGGCGGGAGTCTCGGATGGTGGTCTGCCTCCCTGGGGCCGGGATCCAGGATGTCGCTGGTCGACTCCCAGAAATCCTGAGGGGGGAGGGAGAAGAGCCAGAGGGAGTGGTACATATTGGTACCGCTGATGTGGGTAGGAAGGGGGAAGGGGGTCATGAAAAGAGAGTATAGGGAATTAGGAAGACAGCTGAGAAGGAGGAAAGCAAGGGTAGTAATCTCAGGATTGCTGCCTGTGCCACGGGAAGGTGAGGACAGAAATGGAGTGAGGTGGAGGATGAATGTGTGGCTGAGGGACTGGTGCAGGGGGCAGGGATTCAGGTTCCTGGACCATTGGGACCTCTTCAGGGGCAGGTGTGACCTGTACACAAAAAACGGGTGGCACTTGAATCCCAGGGGGACCAATGTCCTGGCGGGAAGGTTGGCTAAGGCTACTGGGGAGAATTTAAACTAGATAGGTTGGGGGGAGGGGATCGAGACGAGGTGACTGGGAGCGAGGAAGTTAGCTCGCAAACAGAGAAGGGTTATAGACAGTGTAAGAAGGAGGTTAATAACATTTCAACAATTCGGGTCCAGATAAAAGCTGGAATAAGGACACTTTGCCTGAATGCACCAAGCATTCGGAACAAAGTTAATGAGTTGATGGCACAAATCAGCACAAATGGGTTTGATCTAGTGGCCATTACAGCAACGTGGTTACAGGGTGACCAGGACTGGGAAATGAATATCCAGGGGTATCAGGCATTTAGGAAGGATAGACAGGATGGAAAAGGTGGTGGGGTAGCTCTGTTAATAAAGGATAATATCAGGGTAGTAGTGAGGGACGACATAGGCTCTAAGGAGCAAAACGTGGAATCATTATGGGTGGAGATAAGGAATAGTAGGGGGAGAAAGACACTAGTAGGCGTGGTCTATAGGACCCCAAATAATAATGTTGAGGTGGGGAGGGCTATAAACAAACAAGACCCTCGTCAGACCCCACTTGGAGTACTGTGCTCAGTTCTGGTCGCCTCACTATAGGAAGGATGTGGAAAAGATTGAAAGGGTGCAGAGGAGATTTACAAGGATGTTGCCTGGGTTGAGTGGCATGTCTTATGAGGATAGGCTGAGGGAGCTCGGTCTTTTCTCCTTGGAGAGACGAAGGATGAGAGGAGACCTAATAGAGGTGTATAAGATGTTGAGAGGCATAGATCGGGTGGACTCTCAGAGGCTTTTTCCCAGGGTGGAAATGTCTGCTACGAGAGAACACAGGTTTAAGGTGCTGGGGGGTAGGTACAGGGGAGACGTTAGGGGGAAGTTTTTCACACAGAGGGTGGTGGGCGAGTGGAATCGGCTGCCGTCAGTGGTGGTGGAGGCAAACTCAATAGGGTCTTTTAAGAGACTCCTGGATGAGTACATGGAGCTTAATAGGATGGAGGGTTATAGGTAGGTCTAGAAGGTAGGGATGTGTTCGGCACAACTTGTGGGCTGAAGGGCCTGTTTGTGCTGTAGTTTTTCTATGTTTCTTCTATGTTTCTAAATAATGGATGCGTGCAAAAACGGAACGGCAATAACCATGGGGGATTTTAACCTGCATATTGATTGGCTGACTCAAGTTGGACGTGGTGGAATGGAGGAAGAGTTCTTAGAATGCTGTCGGGATAGTTTCCTTGAACAGTATGTTACAGAACCTACGAGGGAACGAGTTATCTTAGATCTGGTAATGTGTAACGAGACAGGTAGAATTAAGGATCTTCTTGTGAAGGACCCTCTTGGGTCGAGTGATCACAATATGGTCGAATTTCTGGTGCAGATGGAGGGGGAGAAAGTAGGGTCCCAAACCAATGTCCTCTGCTTGAACAGAGGGGAGTACGATAGGATGAGGGCTGAATTGGCTAAGGTGGACTGGGAGAGCAGACTGGTAGGTAGGACAGCTGAGGAACAATGGAGGATTTTAAAGGAGATCTTTTTCAGTACTCAGCAAAAATATATTCCGGTGATAAAGAAGGACTGTAAGAAAAGGGATAGCCAACCGTGGATAACGAAGGAAATAAAGGAGAATATTAAATTAAAAACCAATGCGTACAGAGTGGCCAAAAATAGTGGAGACTTAGAAGATTGGGAAAGCTTTAGAAAACAACAAAGAATGACTAAGAAAGCGATAAAGAAAGGAAAGATAGATTATGAAACTAAACTAGCTCTAAACATAAAAAATAATAGTAAAAGTTTTTACAAATATATAAAAAGGAATAGAGTGGCTAGAGTGAATGTTGGAGCCTTGGAGGACGAGAGGGGGGATTTAATAGTGGAAAACGAGGAAATGGCTGAGACTTTAAATAGGTTTTTTGTGTTAGTCTTCACGGTGGAAGACACAAATAGTTTACTGAATATTAACGATAGAGGGTTGGTAGGAGGAGAGGTACTCAATACAATTATTGTTACTAGAGAGGCAGTGCTTGGTAGACTAACAGGACTGAAGGTGGACAAGTCCCCGGGCCCGGATGGAATGCATCCCAGGGTACTGAAAGAAATGTCAGAGGTAATAGCGGATGCGTTAGTGGTTATTTATCAAAATTCACTGGACTCTGGGGTAGTGCCAGCTGATTGGAAAACGGCTACTGTTACGCTGCTGTTTAAAAAAGGAAGTAGACAAAAGTCGGGTAACTACAGGCCGGTTAGCTTAACGTCGGTAGTTGGGAAAATGCTGGAATCCATCATTAAAGAAGAAATAGCAGGCCATCTGGATAAGAATGGTTCGATCAAGCAGACGCAGCATGGATTCATGGGAGGAAAGTCGTGTTTGACGAACTTACTGGATTTTTATGAAGATGTGACTAGTGCGGTTGACGGAGGGGAACCGGTAGATTTTGGATTTCCAACAGGCATTCGATAAGGTGCCTCACAAAAGGTTGCTGCATAAATTGGGTCACACGGAGTTGGGGGTAGGGTGTTAGCGTGGGTTGGGGATTGGCTATCCAACAGGAAGCAGAGAGTTGGGATAAATGGGTGCTTTTCTGGTTGGCAGATGGTGACTAGTGGCATGCCACAGGGATCGGTACAAGGGCCTCAACTGTTTACTATTTACATAGATGATCTGGAGGAGGGGACTGAGTGTAGGGTAACAAGGTTTGCTGACGACATGAAGATAAGTGGGAAAGTGAATTGCGTGGAGGAACCGGAAGGTCTACAGAGAGATTTGAATAGGCTGAGTAAGTGGGCGAGGATCTGGCAGATGGAATATAATGTTGGCAAATGCGAGGTCATTCACTTTGGAAGAAATAATAGCAAATTGGATTATTATTTAAATGGAAAAAAATTACAACATGCTACTGTGCAAAGGGACCTGGGGGTCCTTGTGCATGAGACGCAAAAACCCAGTCTGCAAGTACAACAGGTGATCAAGAAGGCAAATGGGATGTTGGCATTTATCGCGAGGGCGATAAAATATAAAAGCAGAGAAGTCTTGCTGCATCTGTACAAGGCACTGGTGAGGCCGCAGCTGGAATACTGTGTGCAGTTTTGGTCCCCTTACTTGCAAAAGGATATATTGACCTTGGAGGGAGTGCAGAGAAGGTTCACCAGGTTGATACTGGAGATGAGGGGTGTAGATTATGAGGAGAGATTGAGCAGATTAGGTTTGTACTCATTGGAGTTTAGAAGGCTGAGGCGTGATCTTATAGAGGCATATAAGATAATGAAGGGGCTGGATAGGGTAGAAGTGGAGAGATTCTTTCCACTTAGAAAGGAAACCAGAACTAGAGGGCACAGCCTCAAAATAAAGGGGGGTCAGTTTAGGACAGAGTTGAGGAGGAACTTCTTCTCTCAGAGGGTGGTGAATCTCTGGAATTCTCTGCCCACTGAAGTGGTGGAGGCTACCTCGTTGAATATGTTTAAGTCACGGATAGATGGATTTCTGATCGGTAAGGGAATTAAGGGTTATGGGGAGCAGGCGGGTAAGTGGAACTGATTCACTTCAGATCAGCCATGATCTTATTGAATGGCAGGGCAGGCTCGAGGGGCTAGATGGCCTACTCCTGCTCCTATTTCTTATGTTTTTATGTTCAGAGGGCAATTGAGAGTCAAAAACATTGCTATGGCTCTGGAGTCACATGTAGGCCGGACCAGGTAAGGATGGCAGATTTCCTTCCCCAAAGGACATCAGTGAACAACAATCGTCAGTGGTTTTATGGTGATGGAGGGTAGTATAGAACTCCTAGTACAGAGGCCCTCATTTTAAATTTACTATAATAAGTAGATTAGATTGAGGAGAAGATTACAAGGTGCCTTATAATCCTTAGAATAAGGATTCACTGTGTGCCTAATGCAAAGCTATTGTCTATGAATGACATATAATCAATAGTAATGAATTTTTAAACAAGTATTGTAACTAAAATGTAGTTTTAAATGTGTTTGAGAGTCTTGGCCAAACAATGATCTGTTTGCTCAGCATGATGGGAAGTAGACAGCAGCAGACATGTCACATTCTTTGATACAATGGAGCATAGAGAGCAGTTTGTTCTTATCAGCCTGGGTTAGGCAGCCTGCAAGTTAATCAGGGGTCTGGAATAAATGGGAGTATATTCACTCCTGGTTAGCGAAGCTGGTACAGTTTTTCATGTTGATAAGAAGGGGCTGGATTCAGGCAGGAGAACTGACTCCTTTACCAATTGAACTTACCGGATTTACGTAGTTAGGTTTCTTAGTAACAAGGGAAGAAACTTCAGGTGCAAAGAACTAATGAGCTCCTATTCCTGCTGACAGGTGGAATGTTACTGGCTAAGATAATATTGTATTATATTGTAATTGGACACTCCAGTTTGGATGGCAGGCAGGGCAGGGAATTGAAGTGTTCAGGAGAGTATATCAATCACACATTTGTATTCCTACGACAGAGAGAATAGTTGGAACTCACTGATTATCTTTTCTCCTAATGCGTGCATTAACAATAAACTTTCTTTCTTTGAATACATGCTATCTTTCGTAGTCTTTGTATTGGTTGAGTGAGATCAGCTAATTACAAGACACCCCACCCAGAAGGACACCTCGGAAAATTCCCCTTACACATGGTCATCAGTAGATTCTTAACTCCAGATAATTTTTATTGAATTCAAATTCAACGATCCATCGTAGCAGGATTTTTATACTCTACACTGATGAAGAGCCACAGCGATGTGGTTGACTTTCAACTGACTTCTGAAATGGCCTGGCAAGCCATTCAGTTGTATCAATCACTACAAAGTCTCAACAAAGAAATGAAACTGAACGAACCACTTGGCATCGACCTAGGCACCAGAAAAGCAAACAGCAAAACAAACAGTCCCGTCGACCCTGCAAAGTCCTCCGTACTAACATCTAGGGGCTAGTGCCAAATTTGGGAGAGCTGTTTCACAAACTAGTCAAATAACAGCCTCACATTGTCACTCTCATGGAATCATACCTTACAGGTAACACCTGAGACAGACCACAGATGAAGTTGAGAGCAGATTTCTTAACTATGCAGGAGCTGATTATCTTGTCACTGCAGACTATTATTCTGACTACTTAGAAGTAGATCAGCTGACTTCAACGATGACAGGTGAGATAGTAGAATGCTTGAAAGCACACTTCAGTTGTTACAGTGTTCCAGACATTGTGATGAGTGATAATAGTCCTCAGTTCACGAATGAAGAATGCAACTGCTTCACAAAGGATTGAGAAATTCAACATGATATCCACACTATCCTTAATTGAATGGAAAGGCTGAGGCAGCAGTGAAAATCACCAAAGGAATCATCAAGAAATCAAGCAAATCCAGCACAGACATATGCAAAGCAATCATCAAATAGAGATCACTGATAATGTACAATGTTCAGCACCATTCGCAACTCCTCAGATAATGAAGCAGTCCGAGCCCAAATGTAGCAAGTCCAGGAATACATAGAAACATAGAAGATAGGAGTAGGAGGAGGCCATTTGGCCCTTCGAGTCTACTCTGCCATTCATTGCTATCATGGCTGATCACCCAACTCAATAGCCTAATCCTGCTTTTTCTCAATAACCTTTGATCCCATTCACCTCAAGTACTACATCCAGCCGCCTCTTGAATATATTCAATGTTTTGGCATCAACTACTTCCTGTGGTAATGAATTCCACATTCAATACAATCAAGTTTGGGTTGATAAATGGAAAGTAACACAAGTGCAAGACAATGATGATCTTCAAACAAGAGAGAATCTAACCATCTCCCCATAACATTCAATAGTATTACCATTGCTGAATCCCCCATATCAACAGATATCATTGGCTAGAAACTGAACTGGACCAGGCACAAATAAAAGCAAAATACTGTGGATGCTGCAAATCTAAAATAAAAACAGAAAATGCTGGAAAAATTCAGGTCTAGCAGCATCTGTGGAAAGAGAAACCAAGTTAATGTTTCAAATCCTTATGACTCTTCTTCAGAGTTAAAGATTTTTTGATTTGATTCATTATTATTGTCACGTGTATTAATATATAGTGAAAAGTATTGTTTCTCGTGTGCTACAGGAAGGTTCTTTGGAACAATATGTGGATAGCCCGACTAGAGAGGGGGCTATACTGGACCTAGTACTGGGGAATGAGCCCGGTCAGGTCTTCAAAGTTTCGGTAGGGGAACATGTGGCAAATAGTGACCACAATTCTGTTAGCTTTAGGATAGTGATGGAAAAGGATGAGTGGTGTCCCAAGGGTAAGGTGTTGGATTGGGGGAAGGCTAACTTTAGTGGGATTAGGCAGAAATTGGCAGCTCTTGATTGGGAGAGGCTGTTTGAGGGTAAATCCACATCTGGCATGTGGGAGTCTTTTAAGGAACAGTTGTTAGGGCTACAGGACAGGCATGTGCCTGTAAAAAAGGATAGGAAGGATAGGATTCGAGAACCGTGGATAACCAGGGAAATTGAGGGATTGGTCAAAAAGAAAAGAGAGGCGTATGTTAGGTCCAGGCAGCTAAAAACGGAAGGAGCTCTGGAGGAGTACAAAGAAAGTAGGAAAGAACTCAAACGGGGAATTAAAAGGGCAAAAACTCAGTTTGCAAGTACAACAGGTGATCAAGAAGGCAAATGGGATGTTGGCATTTATCGCGAGGGCGCTAGAATATAAAAGCAGAGAAGTCTTGCTGCATCTGTACAAGGCATTGGTGAAGCCGCAGCTGGAATATTGTGTGCAGTTTTGGTCCCCTTACTTGCAAAAGGATATATTGGCCTTGGAGGGAGTGCAGAGAAGGTTCACCAGGTTGATACCAGAGATGAGGGGTGTAGATTATGAGGAGAGATTGAGCAGATTAGGTTTGTACTCGTTGGAACTTAAAAGGCTGAGGGAGGATCTTATAGAGACCTATAAGATAATGAAGGGGCTGGATAGGGTAGAAGTGGAGAGATTCTTTCCACTTAGAAAGGAAACGAGAACGAGAGGGCACAGCCTCAAAATAAAGGGGGGTCAGTTTAGGACAGAGTTGAGGAGGAACTTCTTCTCTCAGAGGGTGGTAAATCTCTGGAATTTTCTGCCCACTGAAGTGGTGGAGGCTACCTCGTTGAATATGTTTAAGTCACGGATAGATGGATTCCTGATCGGTAGGGGAATTAAGGGTTATGGGGAGCAGGCGGGTAAGTGGAACTGATTCAATTCAGATCAGCCATGATCTTATTGAATGGCGGGGCAGGCTCGAGGGGCTAGATGGCCTACTCCTGTTCCTATTTCTTATGTTCTTATCTCATGGGATAAAGGGGGAGGTGGCTAGATGGGTGGAGAACTGGCTTGGTCACAGAATAATCGGCATCTCCACATCTTGGTCACAGAAGACAGAGGGTGGTAGTGGAATGGTCTTTTTCCGGCTGGATGCCTGTGACTAGTGGTGTTCCGCAGGGCTCTGTACTGGGACCTCTGCTATTTGTGATTTATATAAACGATCTGGAAGAAGGTGTAACTGGGATGATCAGTAAGTTTGCGGACGACACGAAAATGGCTGGACTTGCAGATAGTGAGGAACATTGTCAGAGGCTACAGAAGGATATAGATAGGCTGGAACTTTGGGCAAAGAAATGGCAGATGGAGTTCAATCCTGATAAATGCGAAGTGATGCATTTTGGTAGAAATAATGTAGGGAGGAGCTATATGATAAATGGCAGAACCATAAAGGGTGTAGATACGCAGAGGGACCTGGGTGTGCAAGTCCACAGATCCTTGAAAGTGACGTCACAGGTGGAGAAGGTGGTGAAGAAGGCATATGGCATGCTTGCCTTTATAGGACGGGGCATAGAGTATAAAAGTTGGGGTCTGATGTTGCAGATGTATAGAACGTTGGTTCGGCCGCATCTGGAATACTGCGTCCAGTTCTGGTCGCCACACTACCAGAAGGACGTGGAGGCTTTGGAGAGAGTACAGAGGAGGTTTACCAGGATGTTACCTGGTATGGAGGGGCTTAGTTATGAGGAGAGATTGGGTAAACTGGGGTTGTTCTCATTGGAAAGACGGAGGATGAGGGGAGACTTAATAGAGGTGTATAAAATTATGAAAGGCATAGATAGGGTGAACGGTGGGAAGCTTTTTCCCAGGTCGGTGGTGACGTTCACGAGGGGTCATAGGTTCAAGGTGAAGGGGGGGAGGTTTAACACAGATATCAGACGGACATATTTTACACAGAGGGTGGTGGGGGCCTGGAATGCACTGCCAGGCAAGGTGGTGGAGGCGGACACACTGGGAACGTTTAAGACTTATCTAGACAGCCATATGAACGGAGTGGGAATGGAGGGATACAAAAGAATGGTCTAGTTTGGACCAGGGAGCGGCGCGGGCTTGGAGGGCCGAAGGGCCTGTTCCTGTGCTGTATTGTTCTTTGTTAACCATAGAGCCATAGAAAATTACAGCTCAGAAACAGGCCTTTTGGCCCTTCTTGTCTGTGCCGAACCATTTTTTGCCTCGTCCCACTGACCTGCACTTGGACCATATCCCTCCACACCCCTCTCATCCATGAACCCGTCCAAGTTTTTCTTAAATGTTAAAAGTGACCCCGCATTTACCACTTTATCCGGCAGCTCATTCCACACTCCCACCACTCTCTGCGTGAAGAAGCCCCCCCCTAATATTCCCTTTAAACTTTTCTCCTTTCACCCTTAACCCATGCCCTCTGGTTTTTTTCTCCCCTAGCCTCAGCGGAAAAAGCCTGCTTGCATTCACTCTATCTATACCCATCAAAATCTTATACACCTCTATCAAATCTCCCCTCAATCTTCTACGCTCCAGGGAATAAAGTCCCAACCTATTCAATCTCTCTCTGTAACTCAGCTTCTCAAGTCTCGGCAACATCCTTGTGAACCTTGTCTGCACTCTTTCAACCTTATTTACATCCTTCCTGTAACTAGGTGACCAAAACTGTACACAATACTCCAAATTCGGCCTCACCAATGCCTTATATAACCTTGTAAGAAGTTTAACAACACCAGGTTAAAGTCCAACAGGTTTATTTGGTAGCAAAAGCCACACAAGCTTTCGGAGCTCTAAGCCCCTTCTTCAGGTGAGTGGGAATTCTGTTCACAAACAGAGCTTATAAAGACACAGACTCAATTTACATGAATAATGGTTGGAATGCGAATACTTACAACTAATCAAGTCTTTAAGAAACAAAACAATGTGAATGGAGATAGCATCAAGACAGGCTAAAAAGATGTGTATTGTCTCCAGACAAGACAGCCAGTGAAACTCTGCAGGTCCACGCAACTGTGGGAGTTACAAATAGTGTGACATGAACCCAATATCCCGGTTGAGGCCGTCCTCGTGTGTGCGGAACTTGGCTATCAGTTTCTGCTCAGCGACTCTGCGCTGTCGTGTGTCGCGAAGGCTGCCTTGGAGAACGCTTACCCGAATATCAGAGGCCGAATGCCCGTGACCGCTGAAGTGCTCCCCCACAGGAAGAGAACAGTCTTGCCTGGTGATTGTCGAGCGGTGTTCATTCATCCGTTGTCGCAGCGTCTGCATAGTTTCCCCAATGTACCATGCCTCGGGACATCCTTTCTTGCAGCGTATCAGGTAGACAACGTTGGCCGAATTGCAAGAGTATGTACCGTGTACCTGGTAGATGGTGTTCTCACGTGAGATGATGGCATCTGTGTCGATGATCCGGCACGTCTTGCAGAGGTTGCTGTGGCAGGGTTGTGTGGTGTCATGGTCACTGTTCTCCTGAAGGCTGGGTAGTTTGCTGCGGACAATGGTCTGTTTGAGGTTGTGCGGTTGTTTGAAGGCAAGAAGTGGGGGTGTGGGGATGGCCTTGGCGAGATGTTCGTCTTCATCAATGACATGTTGAAGGCTCCGGAGGAGATGCCGTAGCTTCTCTGCTCCGGGGAAGTACTGGACAACGAAGGGTACTCTGTCCACTGTGTCCCGTGTTTGTCTTCTGAGGAGGTCGGTGCGGTTTTTCGCTGTGGCGCGTTGGAACTGTTGATCAATGAGTTGAGCGCCATATCCTGTTCTTATGAGGGCATCTTTCAGCGTCTGGAGGTGTCTGTTGCGATCCTCCTCATCCGAGCAGATCCTGTGTATACGGAGGGCTTGTCCGTAGGGGATGGCTTCTTTAATGTGTTTAGGGTGGAAGCTGGAGAAGTGGAGCATCGTGAGGTTATCCGTGGGCTTGCGGTACAGTGAGGTGCTGAGGTGACCGTCCTTAATGGAGATGCGTGTGTCCAAGAATGCAACCGATTCCGGAGAATAGTCCATGGTGAGTCTGATGGTGGGATGGAACTTGTTGATGTCATCATAGAGTTGTTCATTGATTGTTCACCATGAGTCCAAAGGAAGAAAATGTCATCGATGTATCTAGTGTGTAGCATCGGTTGAAGGTCCCGTGCGGTGAAGAAGTCTTGTTCGAATCTGTGCATGAAGATGTTGGCATATTGAGGTGCGAATTTGGTCCCCATGGCTGTTCCGTGTGTCAGGATGAAGAACTGGTTGTTGAAGGTGAAGATATTGTGGTCCAGGATGAAGCGGATGAGATGTAAAATTGCATCTGGAAACTGGCAGTTGTTGGCGCTGAGCACTGAGGCCGTTGCAGCAATGCCATCGTCATGGGGGATGCTGGTGTAGAGTGCCGAGACATCCATTGTGACAAGGAGCGCTCCTGGTTCAACTGCTCCATGTGTGCCGAGTTTCTGTAGGAAGTCCGTCGTGTCGCGACAAAAGCTGGGGGTTCTTTGTACAATGGGTTTCAGGATGCCCTCGACATAGCCGGAGAGGTTCTCGCACAGGGTCCCATTGCCCGATACGATGGGACGGCCGGGTGTGTTTGCCTTGTGTATCTTCGGGAGGCAGTAGAGATCTCCAACGCGGGGAGTACGTGGGATGAGAGCACGGAGGGTGCTCTGAAGGTCCGGATCAAAGGTCTTGATCAGAATGTTGAGTTGACGGGTGTGTTCTTTGGTCGGATCTGCAGGTAACTGTCTGTAGTGTTCCTCGTTGTTGAGTTGTCGGTACACTTCTTTGCAGTAATCCGTTCTGTTCAGTATGACGATGGCCCCTCCTTTGTCTGCTGGTTTGATGACAATGTTGCGGTTGGTCTTGAGAGCGTGGATGGCGTTACGTTGTGCTTGGGTGATGTTCGGGGCTGTCTTGTGAGTGCGGCTGATGAATTTGGTGTTGACGCACCTCCTGACGGCTTGGGCATACATGTCAAGTCGAGGGCAGCGGCCTTCCGGAGGAGTCCAATTCGACTCTTTCCTCTTCGGATGCACTGCGGATCTCTCTGTTGGCTGTTCCGGTTCATTGGCTGTCTCATTGTGTTCGTTGTTGGCCTCTTGGGGTTTGTGGAAGAACTCCCTCAGCCTCATTCGCCTGATGAATTCCTCTGTGTCTGCTGCGAGACTGATGGGGTCTATTTTGGTGGTGGGGCAAAAATTAAGCCCTCGGCTGAGAACTTCAATTTCATCTGGTTGAAGTGTGTAGTCGGACAAGTTGACAATGGACTTCCCTGCAGTGGTACTGTTTTCTACTGTGGTACCGGGGGAGGCTTGGTTGCTGCTGGTGGTGATGCCGAGTTTCTCAAGTTTCCTGTTCTTGGTGTGCATGTAGATGGTGTAGTTCCTTTGTCTCGTCTGCTTGGCAGAGTTTCGCAGCTGGTCTGCGTCCTGAGCGCAAGTTGAGAATATGGATTCGATCTTGGTTTCCAGGCTGCGGCGTTTGCTGTAGAAGTGGTGTATGAGGTGATTGAGGAGTGTGAGAGAGGTGCGACGGCAAAGTCTCTCAGCGTAGTCTGTGTTATAGGTTGACCTGAGTGGGTTCGTGATCTGTAGTCCTTTCGGTATCTTGTCTGCTTTCTTGCATCTTTGTAGAAACTTGATGTCTGTGTCGATGTGCGCGATCTTCTTGGCGATCCTCTCCACTTGGAGCCGGCAGTTTGCGGTGTCGATGGTAGTCATGATGTGGAGATGCCGGCGTTGGACTGGGGTAAACACAGTAAGAAGTTTAACAACACCAGGTTAAAGTCCAACAGGTTTATTTGGTAGCAAAAGCCACACAAGCTTTTGGAGCTCTAAGCCCCTTCTTCAGGTGAGTGGGAATTCTGTTCACAAACAGAGCTTATAAAGACACAGACTCAATTTACATGAATAATGGTTGGAATGCGAATACTTACAACTAATCAACTGTTCTCTTCCTGTTGGGGAGCACTTCAGCGGTCACGGGCATTCGGCCTCTGATATTCGGGTAAGCGTTCTCCAAGGCAGCCTTCGTGACACACGACAGCGCAGAGTCGCTGAGCAGAAACTGATAGCCAAGTTCCGCACACACGAGGACAGCCTCAACCGGGATATTGGGTACATGTCACACTATTTGTAACTCCCACAGTTGCGTGGACCTGCAGAGTTTCACTGGCTGTCTTGTCTGGAGACAATACACATCTTTTTAGCCTGTCTTGATGCTCTCTCCATTCACATTGTTTTGTTTCTTAAAGACTTGATTAGTTGTAAGTGTCCATGCCGCCCTTTTGTTTTAACCCCTAAGCTAATCCCAATTGCCCGCATTTGGCCCATGTCCCTCTATACCCATCTTACCCATGTAACTGTCTAAATGCTTTTTAAAGGACAAAATTGTACCCACCTCTACTACTACCTCTGGCAGCTTGTTCCAGACACTCACCACCCTCTGTGTGAAAAAATTGCCCCTTTGGACACTTTTGTATCTCTTCCGTCTCACCTTAAACCTATGCCCTCTAATTTTAGATTCCCCTACCTTTGGGAAAAGATATTGACTATCTAGCTGATCTGTGCCCCTCATTATTTTATAGACCTCTATAAGATCACCCCTCAGCCTCCTACGCTCCAGAGAAAAAAGTTCCAGTCTATCCAGCCTCTCCTTATAACTCAAACCATCAAGTCCCGGTAGTTTCTCCAACCTCTCCACATAGCTAATGCCCTCCATACCAGGCAACATCCTGGTAAATCTTTTCTGTACCCTCTCCAAAGCGTCTACATCTTTCTGGTAGTGTGGCGACCAGAATTGAACACTATATTCCAAGAGCGGCCTAACTAAGGTTCTGTAAAGCTGCAACATGACTTGCCAATTTTTAAACTCAGTACCCCAACCTTGACTAACTTCTTCCCCTGCGCTGCTACTTACAGTGACTGGTACCTGTACACCCAGATCCCTCTGCCTATCAGTACTCTTAAGGGTTCTGCCATTTACTGTATATTTCCTATCTGTGAGACCTTCCAAAATGCAAAACCTCAAATTAGTCCGGATTAAACCCCATCTGCCATGTCCCCACCCAAGCCTCCAATTGATCTACGTCCTGCCGTATCTTCTGATGGTCCTCATCGCTATCTGCAAATCCACCAACCTTTGTGTCATCCGCAAACTTACTAATCAGTTACATTTTCCTCCAAATCATTTATATATATTACAAACAGCAAAGATCCCAGCACTGATCCCTGAGGAACGCCACTTGTCACAGCACTCCATTCAGAAACGCACCCTTCCACTGCTACCCTCTGTCTTCTATGACGGAGTAAGAAGTCTCATAACACCAGGTTAAAATCCAACAGGTTTATTTGGTCGCAAAAGCCAGTGTTTATCCCAGTCCAACGCCGGCATCTCCACTTCTATGACCGAGCCAGTTCTGTATCGACCTTGCCAGCTCACCTCTGATCCCATGCGACTTCACCTTCTGCACCAGTCTGCCATGAGGGACCTTGTCAAAGGCCTTACTGAAGTCCATGTAGACAACATCCAATGCCCGACCCTCATCAATCATCTTCATAACTTCCTTGAAAAACTCAATCAAGTTAGTGACACATGACCTCCCCTTCACAAAACCATGTTGCCTCTCACTAATACATCCACTTATTTCCAAGTGGGAGTAAATCCTGTCTCAAAGAATCCTCTCCAATAATTTCCCTACCACTGATGAAAGGCTCACCGGCCTGTAATACCTGGATTATTCTTGCTACCCTTCTTAAACAAAAGAACAACATTGGCTATTCTCCAATCCTCCCCTGTAGCCAATGAGGATACAAAAATTTCTCTCAATGCTCCCAGCAATTTCCTCCCTTGCCTCTCTCAGGATTTTGGGATATATCCCATCAGGCCCTGGGGACTTGTCTACATTAATGTTTCTCAAGAACCCCAATATCTCCTCCTTTTTGATCTTAACATGACTCAAACTATCTACATACCCTTTCCCAGATTCATCATCCACCAAGTCATTCTCTTTGGCGAATACTGACGCAAAGTACTCATTTAATACCTCGCTCATTTCCTCTGGCTCCACGCATAGATTCCCTTCCCTGTCCTTGACTGGGCCAAACCTCTCCCTGGCTACCCTCTTGCTCTTTATATATGCATAAAAAGCCTTGGAACTTTCCTTAATCCTGCTGGCCAATGATTTTTCATGACCCCTTTTAGCCCTCCTTACTTCTTGCTTAAGTTTCTTTCTACTTTCCTTGTATTCCACACTTGCTTCGTGTGTTCCCAGCCTCCTAGCCTTGACAAATGCTTCCTTTTTCTCTTTGACTAGGCTCACAATATCTCTCATTATCCAAGGTTCCCAAAACTTGCCATACTTATCCTTCATCCTTACAGGAATGTGCCGGTCCCGAATCCCTATCAACTTACACTTGAAAGCTTCCCACATGCCAGATGTTGATTTGTCCCAACATCTTCATCTGTTACAGCTTACAGCTTCTCTGCCGTTTGGCCATTCATATCCTTTATTCTCTCTGTGGACAGCTGTTAGCAATCTTTTCCCCTGGTTTCTGTGGCTATGACTCATCTTTCATTCCCTCCCCCTGCAGTATAAATATCTCCCACTTTTTATGCTTTTCAGCTTTGACAAAGGGTCGTCTGGACTCAAAACCTCAGCTCTTTTCTCTCCTTACAGATGCTGCCAGACCTGCTGAGATTTTCCAGCGTTTTCTCTTTTGGTTTCAGATTCCAGCATCCGCAGTATTTGCTTTTATAACAGGTGGACGCTGGTTGAGCATAGGAAGCGGCCATCCATTGGCCAGAGGGGAAGGCCGGAGGAAGTCGGAGACAGAGACCCCACCTCTACAGGACCCGCTTATCTTTCGATGGGCTGCCGGATGCCCTGTGCTACTGTAGGCTCCGGCTCAGTAAGGAGACAGTGTGGCACCTCGTGTTAGGACACCCGCTCCAGATGGCAGTGAAGGTCACCTCAGCCTTCAACTTCTCCACCACCGGGTCCTTCCAGGCTGCCAATGGAGATCTCTGCAGCATCTCGCAGTCCTCTGTGCACAAGTGCATCCGCGAAGTGACTGATGCCCTAGATGCCCAGGCAAGCAATTACATCCACTTTGATGTGGGCCAGGCCCAGCAGGAAGCCTGGGCTGCAGACTTTGGTTCCATCACCGGGATGCCCCATATGCAGGGAGCTCTAGATGCACAGCGCCCTGCAGGCCCCATACAATCAAGGGGTGTCCTTTATAAACAAAAAAGGGGTTCCACTCCATGAACGTTCAGATAGTCTGTGCCGAGCTCCTGAACATCATGCAGTTGCGTACACAGCATCTACATCTTGCGGAGCTCTGATATCCCCAGGGTCTTTGAGGACCTCCCGGCTGCCAGGATGGCTCATGGGGGACAAGGGCTTCCCACTGAGGAAATGGCTGATAACACTAGCGTAAAGGCCTGAGACGGAGGTGGAGTTCCGCTAAAATAAGGCTCACGGTCCATTATCGAGCGGTGCATCGAGTTCCTGAAGATGCAGTTCCGCTGCCTGGACTGCTCTGGCAGGGCTCTGCAGTACAGCCCCTTGAGGGTCTCCCACATTGTGGTGGTCTGCTATGTGCTCCACAATCTGACGCAGCAGCTGGGAGACGTTCTGGAGAAGGAGGACCAGGCGGATGTGGAGGGCGAGGCAAAGGAAGAACAGGAGGATAGAGGACAGGCAGCAGCGAGAGTCCTGCAGGGCAGAACGATGAGGGAACCACAAGGTTCTCCCAATAGGACGTGTGGGGTCAACCAGCTCCAACCCCCACCCATCAAACACACTCCAGGAGCCTTTAATCCCCTCCCCCTTATCCACAGCACCCACCATGGGTCATACTGACATCACACCAGGGTGATGGGCCTGGGTTAGTCGTGTTAACGAGTTACTGGTCCAGATAGACGGGTAATGATGACTCGCTATGTGTCACGCTGTGATGCTGCCCTAGTGCCACACAAGTCTGACTTCTACCTGTTCTATGACCACATACTGGCGCCCGCACATGAGCTACAGCACTTACTCCTCCGTCAGGGTGGCCATTTGCCCAGGAACATTCCATGGGACAGCTGGCACCTGGAGTGAGCTCCAGTGGCCTCTGCATCACCTGGCTCTGCCAGCCCTGAGGTCCAACTGTGTCTGCCGCGTGCTGTGCGAGCCCTCGGTGTCTGGGACAAGCTCTCAAGACTAGGGAAAAGCCTGGGAACTACAGACCGTTGAGCCGAACGTCTGTAGTGGATAAGTTGTCAGAAGGTATTCTGAGAGACAGGATCTACAGGCATTTAGAGAGGCAAGGACTGATTAGGGACAGTCAGCATGGCTTTGTGAGTGGAAAATCATGTCTCACAAATTTGATTCGAGTTTTTTGAAAGGGTAACCAAGAAGGTAGATGAGGGCAGTGCAGTTGGTGTTGTCTACATGGACTTTAGCAAGGCGTTTGACAAGGTACCACATGGTAGGTTGTTGCATCAGGTAAAATCTCACGGGGTCCAGGGTGAGGCAGCCAATTGGATGCAAAATTGGTTTGACGACATAAGACAGAGGGTGGTTTTTCAAACTGAAGGCCTGTGACCAGCGGTGTGCCTCAGGTATCGGTGTTCGGTCCACTGTTATTTGTTATTTATATTAATGATTTGGATGAGAATTTAGGGGGCATGCAGATGACACCAAGATTGGTGGCACAGTGGACAGTGAAGAAGGTTATCTAGGATCGTAACGTGATCTTGATCAATTGGGCCAGTGGGCCGATGAATGGCCGATGGAGTTTAATTTAGATAAATGTGATGTGATTCATTTTGGTAGATCGAATCGGGGCAGGACCTACTCAGTTAATGGTCGGGCGTTGGAGAGAGAGATCTAGGGGTACAGGTTCATAGTTCCTTGAAAATGGAGTCACAGGTGGACAGGGTGGTGTAGAAGGCATTCGGCATGCTTGGTTTCATTGGTCAGAACATTGGGCGGCACGGTGGGCAGTACAGTGGTTAGCACTGCTGCCTCACAGCGTCAGGGACCCAGGTTCAATTCCATGATGAAAAATCAAAGATATGTGATTGGAGTTGTGATAAAGGGACTAGGTGCATTGGACAGAAACTGCATTACTGGCATGCAGATTATTTGCTTGAAAGAGTAAATCTGCTAAAGGACAGATGATAAACCTCCTATAGGCCAAATTCATCCCATAACCAAACTGAAAGTCAGTTGAAGCTGGATTAGTGCAGCTTCAACAACACTCAAGAAACACAATATCAATGACAACGCAGCTCATTTGATCAGCACCTCATTCACCCCCTTCAACATTCATGCCCCATCAGCTACGCACAATATTAGCAGTCTGCACCATCTGATGCACTGCAGCAACTCATCAAGGTTCCTTCGACAGCATCTTCCAAACCCATGACCACTACCATCTAGAAGGAGAAGGGCAGTTGACACATGGGAACACCACCATCTGAAAGATCCCCTCCAAGTCACTCACCATCTAGACTTGGAAATATAACGCTGTTCCTTCACTGTCATTGGGTCAGAATCCTAGAATTTCCTCCCTAATGGCACTGTGAGTGTACCTACATCACATGGACTGCAGCAGTTCAAGTAGTGGCTCAAAACCACCTCCTCACGGGCAATTAGGAATGGATAATAAATGCTGGCCTAACCAGTGACACCCACATCCTGTTAAAGAATAAAATGAAAATGAGAGAAGAGCAAGACAAAGTGTAAATAAGTCATGGTATGTGAGGCATGAGTTCAGTACTGGTCAAAAGATCATGGTGAAAAATATGTGATTGGTGTTGTTTATAAAGGGACAAGGTGCATTGGACAGAAACTGCATTACTGGCATGCAGATTATTTGCTTGAAAGAGTAAATCTGCTAAAGGACAGATGATAAACCTCCTATAGGCCAAATTCATCCCATAACCAAACTGAAAGTCAGAAAGTGAAAGTCACAAATAAGCTGAATCCACTCATATAGGAAAGTGAGTCAGGGTATTGACAAAATCAATCAATCGCACCTTCCTAACCATTAAGTGGAATTGGGAGTGAAAGTCAGAGTTCAGGATTGACACAGTCTGAGATGTTGAGAAAGCAGAGTCAAGCTAATGGAAATGGAAGGAGATATCCGGACAGGTTAATTAAAAGTATGTCAAAAGGAAGAAAGAAAGCTCTTTTCATTATTTCAAATTATATTTTGTTAAATGTGTACAGGTATAAAGGGAAACATTGTTACATACAAAATACTCTGGTAATATCAGTATGTGTTTGTGATTGTAGTACAAACAGGCATGCAGCAAACCTGTTAAATTCCAGGTTTTGCTAGTACTGGTTTAATTATCATATTCTGGGGAATTATGTTGTATTTTAAACTTGACGATAACATTCTGTTTTAAAGTGGGGAGGGAGTGTGGTTTATTGTCAGTGTGGTTGTGTTGGGTCTGTTCAATTCCAGCTGCTTGGAGCTGAACATGTGTTCATCTTAATGCAATACACGACAACCGAGATGTTTCGATGGAGCAGCTATCAAAAAGCCAACAATCTCAGAGTTAAGAGTAAGAAAGTTCTTCATCACTAAATACGGAGACCACCCCAAGAGGGTGACGTGTGCAGCTGGACAAACCCTCCACTTCCTCCTTTCCATTCCCATTTTCTCACCTCCTTCGCAATCACACCCGCCTCAAAATGGCTGCCAGCTGCGACCGGACACTCCGGCAGCGCACGTGGCCCCGACTGGCCCCGCCCAGCGCACGTGGCCCCGACTGGCCCCGCCCAGCGCTCGTGGCCCCGACTGGCCCCTCACAGCGCACGTGGCCCCGACTGGCCCCGCCCAGCGCACGTGGCCCCGACTGGCCCCGCCCAGCGCTCGTGGTCCCGACTGGCTCCACCCAGCGCTCGTGGCCCCGACTGGCCCCGCCCAGCGCTCGTGGCCCCGACTGGCCCCGCCCAGCGGTCGTGGCCCCGACTGGCTCCACCCAGCGCTCGTGGCCCCGACTGGCCCCGCCCAGCGCACGTGATCACAGACTGGCCCCGCCCAGCACACCTGCGGCCCCCCCAGGCGGCCAGGTGACGGGGAGGATGATCTGGAAAGTTCTGTAAGGTGCAGGCGCGGTACATTTTGCTGCTGATTATTAGCCAGTGTTTCCTGTGGATATGGCGGCGTGCAGGTGAACATCAAAGTCAACATCTGCACTGTCAACAAAAACAAAGGAGAGAGAAGCAGGAGGAGGAGGTCATTCACTCCCTTCCAACCTGATTCACCATTTCATATCATCCCGTTTGATCCTCAATCTCAATCGCGTCCAGTCTCCCCCGACCCACCGACATCACACTCCCCGCACTCCCCCTACCCACTGACACCACACTCCCCGCACTCCCCCTACCCACCGACACCACACTCCCCGCACTCCCCCTACCCACCGACACCACACTCCCCGCACTCCCCCTACCCACCGACACCACACTCCCCGCACTCCCCCTACCCACCGACACCACACTCCCCGCACTCCCCCTACCCACCGACACCACACTCCCCGCACTCCCCCTACCCACCGACACCACACTCCCCGCACTCCCCCTACCCACCGACACCACACTCCCCGCACTCACCCTACCCACCGACACCACACTCCCCGCACTCTCCCCCTACTCACCGACACCACACTCCCCGCACTCACCCCCCCCTACCCACCGACACCACACTCCCCGCACTCCCCCTACCCACGGACACCACACTCCCCGCACTCCCCCTACCCACTGGCACCACACTCCCCGCACTCTCCCCCTACTCACCGACACCACACTCCCCGCACTCCCCCTACCCACCGACACCACACTCCCCGCACCCCCCCTACCCACCGACACCACACTCCCCGCACTCACCCTACCCACCGACACCACACTCCCCGCACCCCCCCTACCCACCGACACCACACTCCCCGCACCCCCCCTACCCACCGACACCACACTCCCCGCACTCCCCCTACCCACCGAAACCACACTCCCCGCACTCACCCTACCCACCGACACCACACTCCCCGCACTCCCCCTACCCACCGACACCACACTCCCCGCACTCACCCTACCCACCGAAACCACACTCCCCGCACTCCCCCTACCCACCGACACCACACTCCCCGCACTCACCCTACCCACCGACACCACACTCCCCGCACTCACCCTACCCACCGACACCACACTCCCCGCACTCACCCTACCCACCGACACCACACTCCCCGCACTCCCCCTACCCACCGACACCACACTCCCCGCACTCACCTTACCCACCGAAACCACACTCCCCGCACTCACCCTACCCACCGACACCACACTCCCCGCACTCACCCTACCCACCGACACCACACTCCCCGCACTCACCCCCCCTACCCACCGACACCACACTCCCCGCACTCACCCCCCCCTACCCACCGACACCACACTCCCCGCACTCACCCTACCCACGGACACCACACTCCCCGCACTCCCCCTACCCACTGGCACCACACTCCCCGCACTCTCCCCCTACTCACCGACACCACACTCCCCGCACTCCCCCTACCCACCGACACCACACTCCCCGCACTCACCCTACCCACCGACACCACACTCCCCGCACCCCCCCTACCCACCGACACCACACTCCCCGCACTCACCCTACCCACCGACACCACACTCCCCGCACCCCCCCTACCCACCGACACCACACTCCCCGCACCCCCCCTACCCACCGACACCACACTCCCCGCACTCCCCCTACCCACCGAAACCACACTCCCCGCACTCACCCTACCCACGGACACCACACTCCCCGCACTCCCCCTACCCACTGGCACCACACTCCCCGCACTCTCCCCCTACTCACCGACACCACACTCCCCGCACTCCCCCTACCCACCGACACCACACTCCCCGCACTCACCCTACCCACCGACACCACACTCCCCGCACCCCCCCTACCCACCGAAACCACACTCCCCGCACTCACCCTACCCACGGACACCACACTCCCCGCACTCCCCCTACCCACTGGCACCACACTCCCCGCACTCTCCCCCTACTCACCGACACCACACTCCCCGCACTCCCCCTACCCACCGACACCACACTCCCCGCACTCACCCTACCCACCGACACCACACTCCCCGCACCCCCCCTACCCACCGACACCACACTCCCCGCACTCACCCTACCCACCGACACCACACTCCCCGCACCCCCCCTACCCACCGACACCACACTCCCCGCACCCCCCCTACCCACCGACACCACACTCCCCGCACTCCCCCTACCCACCGAAACCACACTCCCCGCACTCACCCTACCCACCGACACCACACCCCCCCTACCCACCGACACCACACCCCCTACCCACCGACACCACACTCCCCCTACCCACCGACACCACACCCCCCTACCCACCGACACCACACCCCCGCTACCCACCGACACCACACCCCCCCTACCCACCGACACCACACCCCCCCTACCCACCGACACCACACTCCCCCTACCCACCGACACCACACTCCCCCTACCCACCGACACCACACCCCCGCTACCAACCGACACCACACTCCCCCACCCCCCCTACTCACCGACACCACACTCCCCGCACTCACCCTACCCACCGACACCACACTCCCCCTACCCACCGACACCACACTCCCCCTACCCACCGACACCACACCCCCGCTACCCACCGACACCACACTCCCCCTACCCACCGACACCACACCCCCGCTACCCACCGACACCACACTCGCCCCCCCCCCACCCCCCCTACCCACCGACACCACACTCCCCGCACTCACCCCCCCCTACCCACCGACACCACACTCCCCGCACTCACCCCCCCTACCCACCGACACCACACTCCCCGCACTCACCCCCCCGACCCACCGACACCACACTCCCCGCACTCACCCTACCCACCGACATCACACTCCCCGCACTCCCCCTACCCACCGACACCACACTCCCCGCACTCACCCCCCCCTACCCACCGACACCACACTCCCCGCACTCACCCTACCCACCGAAACCACACTCCCCGCACTCACCCTACCCACCGACACCACACTCCCCGCACTCACCCTACCCACCGACACCACACTCCCCGCACTCACCCCCCCTACCCACCGACACCACACTCCCCGCACTCACCCCCCCCTACCCACCGACACCACACTCCCCGCACTCACCCTACCCACGGACACCACACTCCCCGCACTCCCCCTACCCACTGGCACCACACTCCCCGCACTCTCCCCCTACTCACCGACACCACACTCCCCGCACTCCCCCTACCCACCGACACCACACTCCCCGCACTCACCCTACCCACCGACACCACACTCCCCGCACCCCCCCTACCCACCGACACCACACTCCCCGCACTCACCCTACCCACCGACACCACACTCCCCGCACCCCCCCTACCCACCGACACCACACTCCCCGCACCCCCCCTACCCACCGACACCACACTCCCCGCACTCCCCCTACCCACCGAAACCACACTCCCCGCACTCACCCTACCCACCGACACCACACCCCCCCTACCCACCGACACCACACCCCCTACCCACCGACACCACACTCCCCCTACCCACCGACACCACACCCCCCCTACCCACCGACACCACACCCCCGCTACCCACCGACACCACACCCCCCCTACCCACCGACACCACACCCCCCCTACCCACCGACACCACACTCCCCCTACCCACCGACACCACACTCCCCCTACCCACCGACACCACACCCCCGCTACCAACCGACACCACACTCCCCCACCCCCCCTACTCACCGACACCACACTCCCCGCACTCACCCTACCCACCGACACCACACTCCCCCTACCCACCGACACCACACTCCCCCTACCCACCGACACCACACCCCCGCTACCCACCGACACCACACTCGCCCCCCCCCCACCCCCCCTACCCACCGACACCACACTCCCCGCACTCACCCCCCCCTACCCACCGACACCACACTCCCCGCACTCACCCCCCCTACCCACCGACACCACACTCCCCGCACTCACCCCCCCGACCCACCGACACCACACTCCCCGCACTCACCCTACCCACCGACATCACACTCCCCGCACTCCCCCTACCCACCGACACCACACTCCCCGCACTCACCCCCCCCTACCCACCTCTACCACACTCCCCGGACTCACCCCCCCCTACCCACCGACACCACACTCCCCGCACTCACCCCCCCTACCCACCGACACCACACTCAGCGCACTCACCCCCCCCTACCCACCGACACCACACTCCCCGCACTCACCCCCCCTACCCACCGACACCACACCCCCCCTACCCACCGACACCACACCCCCCCTACCCACCGACACCACACCCCCGCTACCCACCGACACCACACCCCCCTACCCACCGACACCACACCCCCCCTACCCACCGACACCACACTCCCCCTACCCACCGACACCACACTCCCCCGACCCACCGACACCACACCCCCGCTACCCACCGACACCACACTCCCCCCCCCCCACCCCCCCTACTCACCGACACCACACTCCCCCTACCCACCGACACCACACCCCCCGCACTCACCCCCCATACCCACCGACACCACACTCCCCGCACTGACCCGCCCTACCCACCAACACCACACTCCCCGCACTCACCCCCCCTACCCACCGACACTACACTCCCCGCACTCCCCCCCTACCCACCGACACCACACCCCCCGCACTCCCCCCCTACCCACCGACACCACACCCCCCGCTCTCCCCCCCTACCCATCGACACCACACCCCTCCTACCCATCGACACCACACCCCCCCTACCCATCGACACCACACCCCCCGCACTCCCCCCCCCCACCCACCGACACCACACCCCCCCTACCCATCGACACCACACCCCCCGCACTCCCCCCCCCTACCCACCGACACCCCACTCCCCCTACCCACCGACACCACACCCCCCGCACTCACCCCCCCTACCCACCGACACCACACTCCCCGCACTCACCCCCCCTACCCACCAACACCACACTCCCCGCACTCATCCCCTCTACCCACCGACACCACACTCCCCGCACTCATCCCCCCTACCCACCGACACCACACTCCCCGCACTCATCCCCCCTACCCACCGACACCACACACCCCGCACTCCCCCCTACCCACCGACACCACACCCCCCGCACTCCCCCCTACCCACCGACACCACACCCCCCCTACCCATCGACACCACACCCCCCGCACTCCCCCCGCCCTACCCACCGACACCACACCCCCTACCCACCGACACCACACCCCCCCTACCCACCGACACCACACCCCCTGTACCCACCGACACCACACCCTCCTACCCCCCGACACCACACCCCCCTACCCACCGACACCACACTCCCCCTACCCACCGACACCACACTCCCCCTACCCACCGACACCACACTCCCCCTACCCAACGACACCACCCCCCCTACCCACCGACACCACACCCCCGCTACCCACCGACACCACACTCCCCCTACCCACCGACACCACACCCCCCCTACCCACCGACACCACACCCCCCCCTACCCACCGACACCACACCCCCCCTACCCACCGACACCACACCCCCGCTACCCACCGACACCACACTCCCCCCCCCCACGCCCCCTACTCACCGACACCACACTCCCCCTACCCACCGACACCACACCCCCGCACTCACCCCCCCTACCCACCGACACCACACTCCCCGCACTCACCCCCCTACCCACCGACACCACACTCCCCGCACTCACCCCCCTACCCACCGACACCACACTCCCCGCACTCACCCCCCTACCCACTGACACCACACTCCCCGCACTCACCCCCCCTACCCACCGACACCACACCCCCCGCAAACCCCTCCTACCCACCGACACCACATCCCCCCTACCCATCGACACCACACCCCCCCTACCCATCGACACCACACCCCCCGCACTCCCCCCCCCACCCACCGACACCACACCCCCCTACCCACCAACACCACACCCCCCTACCCATCGACACCACAGCCCCCGCACTCCCCCCTACCCACCAACACCACACCCCTCTACCCACCGACACCAGAACCCCCGACCCACCGACACCGCACTCCCCGCACTCAACGCCCTACCCACCGACACCACACCACCTACCCACCGACACCACACCCCCCCTACCCACCGACACCACACCCCCTGTACCCACCGACACCACACCCTCCTACCCACCGACACCACACCCCTCTACCCACCGACACCACACCCCCCCTACCCACCGACACCACACTCCCCCTACCCACTTCCACCACACTCCCCGCACTCCCCCTACCCACCGACACCACACTCCCCCTACCCACCGACACCACACTCCCCGCACTCCCCCTACCCACCGACACCACACTCCCCGCACTCACCCCCCCCTACCCACCGACACCACACTCCCCGCACTCACCCACCCTACCCACCGACACCACACTCCCCCTACCCACCGACACCACACTCCCCGCACTCACCCCCCCCTACCCACCGACACCACACTCCCCGCACTCACCCCCCCCTACCCACCGACACCACACTCCCCCTACCCACTTCCACCACACTCCCCGCACTCCCCCTACCCACCAACACCACACTCCCCGCACTCCCCCTACCCACCGACACCACACTCCCCGCACTCTCCCCTTACCCACGAACAGCACATTTCCTGCACTCTCCCTACCCACCGACAACACACTCCCCGCACTCCCCCTACCCACCGACACCACACTCCCCGCACTCCCCCTACCCACCGACACCACACACCCCGCACTCTCCCCTTACCCACCGACACCACACACCCCGCACTCTCCCCCGATCCACCGACACCACACTCCCCACACTCCCCCTACCCACCGACACCACACTCCCCGCACTCCCCCTACCCACCACCACCACCACACTCCCCGCACTCCCCCTACCCACCGACACCACACTCCTCACACTCCCCCTACCCACCACCACCACCACACTCCCGGCACTCTCCCCCTACCCACCGACATCACACTCCCCCTACCCACCGACACCACACTCCCCGCACTCTCCCCCTACCCACCGACACCACACTCCCGGCACTCTCCCCCTACCCACCGACATCACACTCCCCGCACTCCCCCTACCCACCGACACCACACTCCCCGCACTCCCCCTACCCACCGACACCACACTCCCCGCACTCTCCCCCTACCCACCGACACCACACTCCCCGCACTCTCCCGCTACCCACCGACACCACACTCCCGGCACTCTCCCCCTACCCACCCTCCACCCCAATCCCCGCACTCTCCCCTTGCCCTCCTCCACACTTCCCGCACTCTCCCCTTGCCCTCCACCACACTCCCTGCACTCTCCCCACACTCTCCCCGTAACCTACACCACACTCCCCGCATTCTCCCCTTGCCCTCCACCACACTCCCCGCACTCTCCCCGTGCCCGACGCCACACTCCCCGCACTCTCCCCGTACCCCACACCACACACCACACTCCCCGCGCTCTCCCCTTACCGACACCACATTCCCTGCACTCCCCCTACCCACCGACACCACACTCACCGCAATCCCCCTACACACCGACACCACACTCGCCGCACTTTCCCCCGACCCACGGACACCACTCTCCCCTCACTCCCCCTACCCACCGACACCACACTCCCCGCACTCCCCCTACCCACAGACACCACTCTCCCCACACTCCCCCTACCCACTGACAACACTCTCCCAACACTCCCCCTACCCACTGACACCACACCCCCGCACTCCCCCTACCCCCAACACCACACTCCCCCTACCCACCTTCACCACACTCCCCGCACTCCCCCTACCCACTGACACCACACTCCCCGCACTCCCCCTACCCACCGACACCACACTCCCCGCACTCCCCCTACCCACCAACACCACACTCCCCGCACTCCCCCTACACACCGACACCATACTCCCCGCACTCCCCCTACCCACCGACACCACATTCCCCGCACTCCCCCTACCCACCGACACCACACTCCCCGCACTCCCCCTACCCACCGACACCACTCTCCCCTCACTCCCCCTACCCACCGACACCACACTCCCCGCACTCCCCCTACCCACTGACACCACTCTCCCCTCACTCCCCCTACCCACTGACAACACTCTCCCCACACTCCCCCTACCCACCGACACCACTCTCCCCACACTCCCCCTACCCACTGACAACACTCTCCCCACACTCCCCCTACCCACTGACACCACACCCCCGCACTCCCCCTACCCCCAACACCACACTCCCCCTACCCACCTTCACCACACTCCCCGCACTCCCCCTACCCACCGACACCACACTCCCCGCACTCCCCCTACCCACCGACACCACACTCCCCGCAATCCCCCTACCCACTGACACCACACTCCCCGCACTCCCCCTACCCACCGACACCACACTCCCCGCACTCCCCCTACCCACCAACACCACACTCCCCGCACTCCCCCTACACACCGACACCATACTCCCCGCACTCCCCCTACCCACCGACACCACACTCCCCGCACTCCCCCTACCCACCGACACCACACTCCCCGCACTCTCCCCCTACCCACCGACACCACACTCCCCGCACTCCTCCTGCCCACCGACAACACACTCCCCGCACTCTCCCCCTACCCACTAACAGCACATTTCCTGCACTCCCCCTACCCACCGACACCACACTCCCCGCACTCCCCCTACCCACCGACACCACACTCCCCGCACTCCCCCTACCCACTGGCACCACACTCCCCGCACTCCCCCTACCCACCGACACCACACTCCCCGCACTCCCCCTACCCACTGGCACCACACTCCCCGCACTCTCCCCCTACCCACCGACACCACACTCCCCCTCCCCACCTCCACAACACTCCCCGCACTCCCCCTACCCACCGACACCACACTCCCCGCACTCTCCCCCTACCCACCGACACCACACTCCCCGCACTCCCCCTACCCACCGACACCACACTCCCCGCACTCCCCTACACACCGACACCACACGCCCCGCACTCTTCCCCTACTCACCGACACCACACTCCCGAAACTCCCACTACCCACCGACACCACACTCCCGAAACTCCCACTACCCACCGACACCACACTCCCGAAACTCCCACTACCCACCGACACCACACGCCCCGCACCCCCCCTACCCACCGACACCACACTCCCGAAACTCCCACTACCCACCGACACCACACTCCCCACACTCTCCCCCTACTCACCGACACCACACTCCCCACACTCTCCCCCTACCCACCGACACCACACTCCCCGCACTCCCCCTACCCACCGACACCACACGCCCCGCACTCTTCCCCTACTCACCGACACCACACTCCCCGCACCCCCCCTACCCACCGACACCACACTCCCTGCACTCTCCCCTTGCCCTCCACCACACACCCCGCACTCTCCCCGTACCCTCCACCACTCTCCCCGCACTCTCCCCGTACCCTTCACCACACTCCCCGCACTCTCCCCCTACTCTCCACCACACTCCCCCCTTACCCGACGTCACACTCCCCGCACTCTCCCTGTACCCTACACCACACTCCCCGCACTCCCCCTACCCACCGACACCAAACTCCCCGCACTCTCCCTACCCAATGGCACCACTCTCCCCGCACTCTCCCTGTACCCTACACCACACTCCCCGCACTATCCCCCTACCCACCGACACCACACTCCCCGCACTCCCCCTACCCACCGACACCAAACTCCCCGCACCCTCCCTACCCACCGACACCAAACTCCCCGCACTCCCCCTACCCACCGACACCAAACTCCCCGCACTCTTCCCCTACTCACCGACACCACACTCGCCGCACTCCCCCTACCCACCACCACCACCACACTCCCCGCACTCCCCCTACCCACCGACACCACACTCCTCACACTCCCCCTACCCACCACCACCACCACACTCCCGGCACTCTCCCCCTACCCACCGACATCACACTCCCCGCACTCCCCCTACCCAGCGACACCACACTCACCGCACTCTCTCCCTACCCACCGACACCACACTCCCGGCACTCTCCCCCTACCCACCGACATCACACTCCCCGCACTCCCCCTACCCACCGACACCACACTCCCCGCACTCCCCCTACCCACCGACACCACACTCCCCGCACTCTCACCCTACCCACCGACACCACACTCCCCGCACTCTCCCCCTACCCACCGACACCACACTCCCGGCACTCTCCCCCTACCCACCGACATCACACTCCCCGCACTCCCCCTACCCACCGACACCACACTCCCGGCACTCTCCCCCTACCCACCGACATCACACTCCCCGCACTCCCCCTACCCACCACCACCACACTCCCGGCACTCTCCCCCTACCCACCGACACCACACTCCCCGCACTCCCCCTACCCACCGACACCACACTCCCCGCACTCTCCCCCGATCCACCAACACCACACTCCCCACACTCCCCCTACCCACCGACACCACACTCCCCCTACCCACTGACACCACACTCCCCGCACTCGCCCTACCCAACGACACCACACTCCCCGCACTCTCCCCGTACCCACCGACACCATACTCCCCGCACTCTCCCCCTTCCCACCCTCCACCACACTCCCCGCACTCTCCCCGAACCCCGTACCCCACTCCCCGCACTCTCCCCTTGCCCTCCTCCACACTCCCCGCACTCTCCCCTTGCCCTCCACCACACTCCCTGCACTCTCCCCACACTCTCCCCGTACCCTACACCACACACCCCGCATTCTCCCCTTGCCCTCCACCACACTCCCCGCACTCTCCCCGTACCCGACACCACACTCCCCGCACTCTCCCCGTACCCCACACCACACTCCCCGCGCTCTCCCCTTACCGACACCACATTCCCCGCACTCCCCCTACCCACCGACACCACACTCACCGCACTCCCCCTACCCACCGACACCACACTCGCCGCACTCTCCCTCGACCCACCGACACCACACTCCCCGCACTCCCCCTACCCACCGACACCACACTCCCCGCACTCCCCCTACCCACCGACACCACACTCCCCGCCCTCCCCCTACCCACTGACACCACACTCCCCGCACTCTTCCCCTACTCACCGACACCACACTCCCCGCACCCCCCCTACCCACCGACACCACACTCCCTGCACTCTCCCCTTGCCCTCCAGCACACACCCCGCACTCTCCCCGTACCCTCCACCACACTCCCCGCACTCTCCCCGTACCCTTCACCAGACTCCCCGCACTCTCCCCGTACCCGACGTCACACTCCCCGCACTCTCCCCGTACCCCACACCACACTCCCCGCACTCTCCCTGTACCCTACACCACACTCCCCGCACTCTCCCTGTACCCTACACCACACTCCCCGCACTCTCCCTGTACCCTACACCACACTCCCCGCACTCTCCCTGTACCCTACACCACACTCTTCCCCTACTCACCGACGCCACACTCCCCGCACCCCCCCTACCCACCGACACCACACTCCCTGCACTCTCCCCTTGCCCTCCAGCACACACCCCGCACTCTCCCCGTACCCTCCACCACACTCCCCGCACTCTCCCCGTATCCTTCACCAGACTCCCCGCACTCTCCCCGTACCCGACGTCACACTCCCCGCACTCTCCCCGTACCCCACACCACACTCTCCCTGTACCCTACACCACACTCCCCGCACTCTCCCTGTACCCTACACCACACTCCCCGCACTCTCCCTGTACCCTACACCACACTCCCCGCACTCTCCCTGTACCCTACACCACACTCCCCGCACTCTCCCCCTACCCACCGACACCACACTCCCCGCACTGCTCCCTCCCCCACCCACCGACACCACCCTCCCCGCACTGCTCCCCCCCCCCCACCCACCGACACCACACTCCCCGCACTCTCCCCTTTCCCACTGACACCACACGCCCCGTACTCTCCCCCTACCCACCGACACCACACTCCCCGCACTCTCCCCTTTCCCACTGACACCACACTCCCCGTAGTCTCCCCCTACCCACCGACACCACACTCCCCGGACTGCTCCCCCCCCCACCCACCGACACCACACTCCACGCACTCCCCCCCCCCCACCCACCGACACCACACTGCCCGCGCTCCCCCTACCCACCGAAACCACTCTCCCCACACTCCCCCTACCCACTGACACCACACTCCCCGCACTCTCCCCCTACCCACCAACACCACACTCCCCGCACTCCCCCTGCCCACCGACAACACACTCCCCGCACTCTCCCCCTACCCACCAACACCACACTCCCCGCACTCCTCCTACCCACCGACACCACACTCCCCGCACTCTCCCCCTACCCACTAACAGCACATTTCCTGCACTCCCCCTACCCACCGACACCACACTCCCCGCACTCCTCCTGCCCACCGACACCACACTACCCGCACTCTCCCCCTACCCACTAACAGCACATTTCCTGCCCTCCCCCTACCCACCGACACAACACTCCCCGCACTCCCCCTACCCACCGACACCACACTCCCCGCACTCCCCCTACCCACTGGCACCACACACCCCGCACTCTCCCCCTACCCACCGACACCACACTCCCCGCACTCTTCCCCTACCCACCGACACCACACTCCCCGCACTCCCCCTACCCACCAACACCACATTCCCCGCACTCCCCCTACCCACTGGCACCACACTCCCCGCACTCTCCCCCTACCCACCGACACCACACTCCCCCTCCCCACCTCCACAACACTCCCCGCACTCCCCCTACCCACCGACACCACACTCCCCGCACTCTCCCCCTACCCACCGACACCACACTCCCCGCACTCCCCCTACCCACCGACACCACACTCCCCGCACCCCCCCTACCCACCGACACCACACTCCCCGCACTCTCCCCCTACCCACCGACACCACACTCCCCGCACTGCCCCTACACACCGACACCACACGCCCCGCACTCTTCCCCTACTCACCGACACCACACGCCCCGCACTCTTCCCCTACTCACCGACACCACACTCCCCGCCCCCCCCTACCCACCGACACCACACTCCCGAAACTCCCACTACCCACCGACACCACACTCCCCACACTCTCCCCCTACTCACCGACACCACACTCCCCACACTCTCCCCCTACCCACCGACACCACACTCCCCGCACTCCCCCTACCCACCGACACCACACGCCCCGCACTCTTCCCCTACTCACCGACACCACACTCCCCGCACCCCCCCTACCCACCGACACCACACTCCCTGCACTCTCCCCTTGCCCTCCACCACACACCCCGCACTCTCCCCGTACCCTCCACCACTCTCCCCGCACTCTCCCCGTGCCCTTCACCACACTCCCCGCACTCTCCCCGTACTCTCCACCACACTCCCCCCTTACCCGACGTCACACTCCCCGCACTCTCCCCGCACCCCACACCACACTCCCCGCACTCTCCCTGCACCCTACACCACAATCCCCGCACTATCCCCCTACCCACCGACACCACACTCCCCGCACTCCCCCTACTCACCGACACCAAACTCCCCACACTCCCCCTACTCACCGACACCACACTCCCCGCACTCCTCCTACCCACCACCACCACCACACTCCCCGCACTCCCCCTACCCACCACACCACACTCCTCACACTCCCCCTACCCACCACCACCACACTCCCGGCACTCTCCCCCTACCCACCGACATCACACTCCCCGCACTCCCCCTACCCACCGACACCACACTCCCCGCACTCTCTCCCTACCCACCGACACCACACTCCCCGCACTCCCCCTACCCACCGACACCACATTCCCTGCACTCCCCCTACCCACAAACACCACACTCCCCGCACTCCCCCTACACACCGACACCATACTCCCCGCACTCCCCCTACCCACCGACACCACACTCCCCGCACTCTCCCTACCCACCGACACCACTCTCCCCACACTCCCCCTACCCACTGACACCACACTCCCCGCACTCTCCCCCTACCCACTAACAGCACATTTCCTGCACTCCCCCTGCCCACCGACAACACACTCCCCGCACTCTCCCCCTACCCACTAACAGCACATTTCCTGCACTCCTCCTACCCACCGACACCACACTCCCCGCACTCCCCCTACCCACCGACAACACACTCCCCGCACTCCTCCTACCCACCGACACCACACTCCCCGCACTCTCCCCCTACCCACCGACACCACACTCCCCGCACTCCTCCTACCCACCGACACCACACTCCCCGCACTCCCCCTACCCACCGACACCACACTCCCCGCACTCCTCCTACCCACCGACACCACACTCCCCGCACTCCTCCTGCCCACCGACAACACCATCCCCGCACTCTCCCCCTACCCACTAACAGCACATTTCCTGCACTCCCCCTACCCACCGACACCACACTCCCCGCACTCCCCCTACCCACCGACACCACACTCCCCGCACTCCCCCTACCCACTGGCACCACACTCCCCGCACTCTCCCCCTACCCACCGACACCACACTCCCCGCACTCCCCCTACCCACTGGCACCACACTCCCCGCACTCCCCCTACCCACCGACACCACACTCCCCGCACTCTCCCCCTACCCACCGACACCACACTCCCCGCACTCTCCCCCTACCCACCGACACCACACTCCCCGCACTCCCCCTACCCACCGACACCACACTCCCCGCACTCCCCCTACCCACCGACACCACACTCCCCGCACTCCCCCTACCCACCGACACCACACTCCCCGCACTCTCCCCCTACCCACTAACAGCACATTTCCTGCACTCCTCCTACCCACCGACACCACACTCCCCGCACTCCCCCTACCCACCGACACCACACTCCCCGCACTCCCCCTACCCACCGACACCACACTCCCCGCACTCTCCCCCTACCCACCGACACCACACTCCCCGCACTCTCCCCCTACCCACTAACAGCACATTTCCTGCACTCCTCCTACCCACCGACACCACACTCCCCGCACTCCCCCTACCCACCGACACCACACTCCCCGCACTCCCCCTACCCACCGACACCACACTCCCCGCACTCCCCCTACCCACCGACACCACACTCCCCCTCCCCACTGGCACCACACTCCCCGCACTCTCCCCCTACCCACGGACACCACACTCCCCGCACTCCCCCTACCCACTGGCACCACACTCCCCGCACTCCCCCTACCCACCAACACCACATTCCCCGCACTCCCCCTACCCACCGACACCACACTCCCCGCACTCTCCCCCTACCCACCGACACCACACTCCCCCTCCCCACCTCCACAACACTCCCCGCACTCCCCCTACCCACCGACACCACACTCCCCGCACTCCCCCTACCCACCGACACCACACTCCCCGCACTCTCCCCCTACCCACCGACACCACACTCCCCCTCCCCACCTCCACAACACTCCCCGCACTCCCCCTACCCACCGACACCACACTCCCCGCACTCTCCCCCTACCCACCGACACCACACTCCCCGCACTCCCCCTACCCACCGACACCACACTCCCGAAACTCCCACTACCCACCGACACCACACTCCCGAAACTCCCACTACCCACCGACACCACACTCCCGAAACTCCCACTACCAACTGACACCACACTCCCCACACTCTCCCCCTACTCACCGACACCACACTCCCCACACTCTCCCCCTCCCCACCGACACCACACTCCCCACACTCCCCCTACCCACCGACACCACACGCCCCGCACTCTTCCCCTACTCACCGACACCACACTCCCCGCACCCCCCCTACCCACCGACACCACACTCCCTGCACTCTCCCCTTGCCCTCCACCACACACCCCGCACTCTCCCCGTACCCTCCAACACTCTCCCCGCACTCTCCCCGTACCCTTCACCACACTCCCCGCACTCTCCCCCTACTCTCCACCACACTCCCCCCTTACCCGACGTCACACTCCCCGCACTCTCCCTGTACCCTACACCACACTCCCCGCACTATCCCCCTACCCACCGACACCACACTCCCCGCACTCCCCCTACCCACCGACACCAAACTCCCCGCACTCTTCCCCTACTCACCGACACCACACTCCCCGCACTCCCCCTACCCACCACCACCACCACACTCCCCGCACTCCCCCTACCCAACGACACCACACTCCTCACACTCCCTCTACCCACCACCACCACCACACTCCCGGCACTCTCCCCCTACCCACCGACATCACACTCCCCGCACTCCCCCTACCCACCGACACCACACTCCCCGCACTCCCCCTACCCACCGACACCACACTCCCCGCACTCTCACCCTACCCACCGACACCACACTCCCCGCACTCTCCCCCTACCCACCGACACCACACTCCCGGTACTCTCCCCCTACCCACCGACATCACACTCCCCGCACTCCCCCTACCCACCGACACCACACTCCCGGCACTCTCCCCCTACCCACCGACATCACACTCCCCGCACTCCCCCTACCCACCACCACCACACTCCCGGCACTCTCCCCCTACCCACCGACATCACACTCCCCGCACTCCCCCTACCCACCGACACCACACTCCCCGCACTCTCCCCCGATCCACCGACACCACACTCCCCACACTCCCCCTACCCACCGACACCAAAGTCCCCGCACTCTTCCCCTACTCACCGACACCACACTCCCCGCACTCCCCCTACCCACCACCACCACCACACTCCCCGCACTCCCCCTACCCAACGACACCACACTCCTCACACTCCCCCTACCCACCACCACCACCACACTCCCGGCACTCTCCCCCTACCCACCGACATCACACTCCCCGCACTCCCCCTACCCACCGACACCACACTCCCCGCACTCCCCCTACCCACCGACACCACACTCCCCGCACTCTCACCCTACCCACCGACACCACACTCCCCGCACTCTCCCCCTACCCACCGACACCACACTCCCGGCACTCTCCCCCTACCCACCGACATCACACTCCCCGCACTCCCCCTACCCACCGACACCACACTCCCGGCACTCTCCCCCTACCCACCGACATCACACTCCCCGCACTCCCCCTACCCACCACCACCACACTCCCGGCACTCTCCCCCTACCCACCGACATCACACTCCCCGCACTCCCCCTACCCACCGACACCACACTCCCCGCACTCTCCCCCGATCCACCGACACCACACTCCCCACACTCCCCCTACCCACCGACACCACACTCCCCACACTCCCCCTACCCACTGACACCACACTCCCCGCACTCGCCCTACCCACCGACACCACACTCCCCGCACTCTCCCCGTACCCACCGACACCATACTCCCCGCACTCTCCCCCTACCCACCCTCCACCACACTCCCCGCACTCTCCCCGAACCCCGTACCCCACTCCCCGCACTCTCCCCTTGCCCTCCCCCACACTCCCCGCACTCTCCCCTTGCCCTCCACCACACTCCATGCACTCTCCCCACACTCTCCCCGTACCCTACACCACACTCCCCGCATTCTCCCCTTGCCCTCCACCACACTCCCCGCACTCTCCCCGTACCCGACGCCACACTCCCCGCACTCTCCCCGTACCCCACACCACACTCCCCGCGCTCTCCCCTTACCGACACCACATTCCCCGCACTCCCCCTACCCACCGACACCACGCTCACCGCACTCCCCCTACCCACCGACACCACACTCGCCGCACTCTCCCCCGACCCACCGACACCACACTCCCCGCACTCCCCCTACCCACCGACACCACTCTCCCCACACTCCCCCTACCCACTGACAACACTCTCCCCACACTCACCCTACCCACTGACACCACACCCCCGCACTCCCCCTACCCCCAACACCACACTCCCCCTACCCACCTTCACCACACTCCCCGCACTCCCCCTACCCACCGACACCACACTCCCCGCACTCCCCCTATCCACCGACACCACACTCCCCGCACTCCCCCTACCCACTGACACCACACTCCCCGCACTCTTCCCCTACTCACCGACACCACACTCCCCGCACCCCCCCTACCCACCGACACCACACTCCCTGCACTCTCCCCTTGCCCTCCACCACTCTCCCCGTACTCTCCACCACACTCCCCCCTTACCCGACGTCACACTCCCCGCACTCTCCCCGCACCCCACACCACACTCCCCGCACTCTCCCTGTACCCTACACCACACTCCCCGCACTATCCCCCTACCCACCGACACCACACTCCCCGCACTCTTCCCCTACTCACCGACGCCACACTCCCCGCACCCCCCCTACCCACCGACACCACACTCCCTGCACTCTCCCCTTGCCCTCCAGCACACACCCCGCACTCTCCCCGTACCCTCCACCACACTCCCCGCACTCTCCCCGTACCCTTCACCAGACTCCCCGCACTCTCCCCGTACCCGACGTCACACTCCCCGCACTCTCCCCGTACCCCACACCACACTCCCCGCACTCTCCGTGTACCCTACACCACACTCCCCGCACTCTCCCTGTACCCTACACCACACTCCCCGCACTCTCCCTGTACCCTACACCACACTCCCCGCACTCTCCCTGTACCCTACACCACACTCCCCGCACTCTCCCCCTACCCACCGACACCACACTCCCCGCACTGCTCCCCCCCCCACCCACCGACACCACCCTCCCCGCACTGCTCCCCCCCCCCACCCACCGACACCACACTCCCCGCACTCTCCCCTTTCCCACTGACACCACACGCCCCGTACTCTCCCCCTACCCACCGACACCACACTCCCCGCACTCTCCCCTTTCCCACTGAAACCACACTCCCCGTAGTCTCCCCCTACCCACCGACACCACACTCCCCGGACTGCTCACCCCCCACCCACCGACACCACACTCCCCGCACCCCCCCCCCCCCCCCCCCCACCCACCGACACCACACTGCCCGCGCTCCCCCTACCCACCGACACCACTCTCCCCACACTCCCCCTACCCACTGACACCACACTCCCCGCACTCTCCCCCTCCCCACCAACACCACACTCCCCGCACTCCCCCTGCCCACCGACACCACACTCCCCGCACTCTCCCCCTACCCACTAACAGCACATTTCCTGCACTCCCCCTGCCCACCGACAACAAACTCCCTGCACTCTCCCCCTACCCACTAACAGCACATTTCCTGCACTCCCCCTACCCACCGACACCACACTCCCCGCACTCCTCCTGCCCACCAACACCACACTCCCCGCACTCTCCCCCTACCCACTAACAGCACATTTCCTGCACTCCCCCTACCCACCGACACCACACTCCCCGCACTCCCCCTACCCACCGACACCACACTCCCCGCACTCTCCCCCTACCCACCGACATCACACTCCCCGCACTCCCCCTACCCACCGACACCACACTCCCCGCACTCCCCCTACCCACCGACACCACACTCCCCGCACTCTCCCCCTACCCACCGACACCACACTCCCCGCACTCTCCCCCTACCCACCGACACCACACTCCCGGCACTCTCCCCCTACCCACCGACATCACACTCCCCGCACTCCCCCTACCCACCGACACCACACTCCCGGCACTCTCCCCCTACCCACCGACATCACACTCCCCGCACTCCCCCTACCCACCACCACCACACTCCCGGCACTCTCCCCCTACCCACCGACATCACACTCCCCGCACTCCCCCTACCCACCGACACCACACACCCCGCACTCTCCCCCGATTCACCGACACCACACTCCCCACATTCCCCCTACCCACCGACACCACACTCCCCACACTCCCCCTACCCACTGACACCACACTCCCCGCACTCGCCCTACCCACCGACACCACACTCCCCGCACTCCCCCTACCCACCGACACCACACTCCCCGCACTCTCCCCCTACCCACCAACACCACACTCCCCGCACTCCCCCTACCCACCGACACCACACTCCCCGCACTCCCCCTACCCACCGACACCACACTCCCCGCACTCCCCCTACCCACCGACACCACACTCATCGCACTCCCCCTACCCACCGACACCACACTCCCCGCACTCTCCCCTACCCACCGACACCACACTCCCCGCACTCCCCCTACCCACCAACACCACACTCCCCGCACTCCCCCTACCCACCGACACCACACTCCCCGCACTCCCCCTACCCACCGACACCACACTCCCCGCACTCCCCCTACCCACCGACACCACAGTCCCCGCACTCCCCCTACCCACCGACACCACACTCCCCGCACTCCCCCTACCCAAAGACACCACACTCCCCGCACTCCCCCTACCCACCGACACCACACTCCCCGCACTCCCCCTACCCACCGACACCACTCTCCCCACACTCCCCCTACCCACCGACACCACACTCCCCGCACTCCCCCTACCCACCGACACCACACTCCCCACACTCTCCCCCTACCCACCGACACCATATACCTCGCACTCTCCCCCTACCCACCGACACCATATACCTCGCACTCTCCCCCTACCCACCGACACCACACTCCCCATACCCACCGACACCACACTCCCCGCACTCTCCCTCCCCACCGACACCACACTCCCCGCACTCCCACTACCCACCGACACCACACTCCCCGCACTCCCACTACCCACCGACACCACACTCCCCGCACTCCCACTACCCACCGACACCACATTCCCCGCACTCTCCCTCCCCACTGACACCACACTCCCCGCACTCCACCAACCCACCGACACCACACTCCCCCTACCCACCGACACCACACTCCCCGCACTCTCCCCCAACTCACCGACACCACACTCCCCACACTCTCCCCCTACCCACCGACAGCACACTCCCCGCACTCCCCCTACCCACCGACACCACAATCGCCGCACTCTTCCCCTCCTCACCGACACCACACTCCCCGCACCCCCCCTACCTACCGACACCACACTCCCCACACTCCCCATACCCACCGACACCACTCTCCCCACACTCCCCATACCCAGCGACACCACTCTCCCCACACTCCCCCTACCCACCGACACCACTCTCCCCACACTCCCCCTACCCACTGACACCGCACTCCACCTACCCCCGACACCACACTCCCCCACCCACCTCCACCACACTCACCCACCCACCTCCACCACTCCCCGCACTCCCCCTACCCACCAACACCACACTCCCCGCACTCCCCCTACCCACCAACACCACATTCCCCGCACTCCCCCTACCCACCAACACCACACTCCCCGCACTCGCCCTACCCACCGACACCACACTCCCCGCACTCTCCCCTTACCCACCGACACCACACTCCCCACACTCCCCCTACCCACCGACACCACACTCCCCGCACTCCCCCTACCAACCGACACCACACTCCCCGCACCCCCCCTACCCAACGACACCACACTCCCTGCACTCTCCCCTTGCCCTCCACCACACACCCCGCACTCTCCCCGTACCCTCCACCACTCTCCCCGCACTCTCCCCGTACCCTTCACCAGACTCCCCGCACTCTCCCCCTACTCTCCACCACACTCCCCCCTTACCCGACGTCACACTCCCCGCTCTCTCCCTGTACCCTACACCACACTCCCCGCACTATCCCCCTACCCACCGACACCAAACTCCCCGCACTCTTCCCCTACTCACCGACACCACACTCCCCGCACTCTCCCAACCCACCACCACCACCACACTCCCCGCACTCCCCCTACCCACCGACACCACACTCCTCACACTCCCCCTACCCACCACCACCACCACACTCCCGGCACTCTCCCCCTACCCACCGACATCACACTCCCCGCACTCCCCCTACCCACCGACACCACACTCCCGCACTCTCTCCCTACCCACCGACACCACACTCCCGGCACTCTCCCCCTACCCACCGACATCACACTCCCCGCACTCCCCCTACCCACCGACACCACACTCCCCGCACTCCCCCTACCCACCGACACCACACTCCCCGCACTCTCCCCCTACCCACCGACACCACACTCCCCGCACTCTCCCCCTACCCACCGACACCACACTCCCGGCACTCTCCCCCTACCCACCGACATCACACTCCCCGCACTCCCCCTACCCACCGACACCACACTCCCGGCACTCTCCCCCTACCCACCGACATCACACTCCCCGCACTCCCCCTACCCACCACCACCACACTCCCGGCACTCTCCCCCTACCCACCGACATCACACTCCCCGCACTCCCCCTACCCACCGACACCACACACCCCGCACTCTCCCCCGATTCACCGACACCACACTCCCCACATTCCCCCTACCCACCGACACCACACTCCCCACACTCCCCCTACCCACTGACACCACACTCCCCGCACTCGCCCTACCCACCGACACCACACTCCCCGCACTCTCCCCGTACCCACCGACACCATACTCCCCACACTCTCCCCCTACCTACCCTCCACCACACTCCCCGCACTCTCCCCTTGCCCTCCTCCACACTCCCCGCACTCTCCCCTTGCCCTCCACCACACTCCCTGCACTCACCCCACACTCTCCCCGTACCCTACACCACACCCCCCGCATTCTCCCCTTGCCCTCCACCACACTCCCCGCACTCTCCCCGTACCCGACGCCACACTCCCCGCACTGTCCCCGTACCCCACACCACACTCCCCGCGCTCTCCCCTTACCGACACCACATTCCCCGCACTCCCCCTACCCACCGACACCACACTCACCGCACTCCCCCTACCCCCAACACCACACTCCCCTTACCCACCTTCACCACACTCCCCGCACTCCCCCTACCCACCGACACCACACTCCCCGCACTCCCCCTACCCACCAACACCACACTCCCCGCACTCCCCCTACCCACTGACACCACACTCCCCGCACTCCCCCTACCCACCGACACCACACTCCCCGCACTCCCCCTACCCACCAACACCACACTCCCCGCACCCCCCCTACACACCGACACCATACTCCCCGCACTCCCCCTACCCACCGACACCACACACCCCGCACTCCCCCTACCCACCGACACCACACTCCCCGCACTCCCCCTACCCACCGACACCACACACCCCGCACTCTCCCCCTACCCACCAACACCACACTCCCCGCACTCCCCCTACCCACCGACACCACACTCCCCGCACTCTCCCCCTACCCACCAACACCACACTCCCCGCACTCCCCCTACCCACCGACACCACACTCCCCGCACTCCCCCTACCCACCGACACCACACTCCCCGCACTCCCCCTACCCACCGACACCACACTCATCGCACTCCCCCTACCCACCGACACCACACTCCCCGCACTCTCCCCTACCCACCGACACCACACTCCCCGCACTCCCCCTACCCACCGACACCACACTCCCCGCACTCCCCCTACCCACCGACACCACACTCCCCGCACTCCCCCTACCCACCGACACCACACTCCCCGCACTCCCCCTACCCACCGACACCACAGTCCCCGCACTCCCCCTACCCACCGACACCACACTCCCGGCACTCCCCCTACCCAAAGACACCACACTCCCCGCACTCCCCCTACCCACCGACACCACACTCCCCGCACTCCCCCTACCCACCGACACCACACTCCCCACACTCCCCCTACCCACCGACACCACACTCCCCGCACTCCCCCTATCCACCGACACCACACTACCCACACTCTCCCCCTACCCACCGACACCATATACCTCGCACTCTACCCCTACCCACCGACACCACACTCCCCATACCCACCGACACGACACTCCCCGCACTCTCCCTCTCCACCGACACCACACTCCCCGCACTCCCACTACCCACCGACATCACACTCCCCGCACTCCCCCTACCCACCGACACCACAATCCCCGCACTCTCTCCCTACCCACCGACACCACACTCCCGGCACTCTCCCCCTACCCACCGACATCACACTCCCCGCACTCCCCCTACCCACCGACACCACACTCCCCGCACTCCCCCTACCCACCGACACCACACTCCCCGCACTCTCCCCCTACCCACCGACACCACACTCACCGCACTCTCCCCCTACCCACCGACACCACACTCCCGGCACTCTCCCCCTACCCACCGACATCACACTCCCCGCACTCCCCCTACCCACCGACACCACACTCCCGGCACTCTCCCCCTACCCACCGACATCACACTCCCCGCACTCCCCCTACCCACCACCACCACACTCCCGGCACTCTCCCCCTACCCACCGACATCACACTCCCCACATTCCCCCTACCCACCGACACCACACTCCCCGCACTCCCCCTACCCACCACCACCACACTCCCGGCACTCTCCCCCTACCCACCGACATCACACTCCCCACATTCCCCCTACCCACCGACACCACACTCCCCACACTCCCCCTACCCACTGACACCACACTCCCCGCACTCGCCCTACCCACCGACACCACACTCCCCGCACTCTCCCCGTACCCACCGACACCATACTCCCCACACTCTCCCCCTACCCACCCTCCACCACACTCCCCGCACTCTCCCCGAACCCCGTACCCCACTCCCCGCACTCTCCCCTTGCCCTCCTCCACACTCCCCGCACTCTCCCCTTGCCCTCCACCACACTCCCTGCACTCTCCCCACACTCTCCCCGTACCCTACACCACACTCCCCGCATTCTCCCCTTGCCCTCCACCACACTCCCCGCACTCTCCCCGTACCCGACGCCACACTCCCCGCACTGTCCCCGTACCCCACACCACACTCCCCGCGCTCTCCCCTTACCGACACCACATTCCCCGCACTCCCCCTACCCACCGACACCACACTCACCGCACTCCCCCTACCCCCAACACCACACCCCCCCTACCCACCTTCACCACACTCCCCGCACTCCCCCTACCCACCGACACCACACTCCCCGCACTCCCCCTACCCACCGACACCACACTCCCCGCACTCCCCCTACCCACTGACACCACACTCCCCGCACTCCCCCTATCCACCGACACCACACTCCCCGCACTCCCCCTACCCACCAACACCACACTCCCCGCACTCCCCCTACACACCGACACCATACTCCCCGCACTCCCCCTACCCACCGACACCACACACCCCGCACTCCCCCTACCCACCGACACCACACTCCCCGCACTCCCCCTACCCACAGACACCACACTCCCCGCACTCTCCCCCTACCCACCAACACCACACTCCCCGCACTCCCCCTACCCACCGACACCACACTCCCCGCACTCTCCCCCTACCCACCAACACCACACTCCCCGCACTCCCCCTACCCACCGACACCACACTCCCCGCACTCCCCCTACCCACCGACACCACACTCCCCGCACTCCCCCTACCCACCGACACCACACTCCCCGCACTCCCCCTACCCACCGACACCACACTCATCGCACTCCCCCTACCCACCGACACCACACTCCCCGCACTCTCCCCTACCCACCGACACCACACTCCCCGCACTCCCCCTACCCACCGACACCACACTCCCCGCACTCCCCCTACCCACCGACACCACACTCCCCGCACTCCCCCTACCCACCGACACCACACTCCCCGCACTCCCCCTACCCACCGACACCACAGTCCCCGCACTGCCCCTACCCACCGACACCACACTCCCCGCACTCCCCCTACCCAAAGACACCACACTCCCCGCACTCCCCCTACCCACCGACACCACACTCCCCGCACTCCCCCTACCCACCGACACCACACTCCCCACACTCCCCCGACCCACCGACACCACACTCCCCGCACTCCCCCTACCCACCGACACCACACTCCCCACACTCTCCCCCTACCCACCGACACCATATACCTCGCACTCTACCCCTACCCACCGACACCACACTCCCCATACCCACCGACACCACACCCCCCGCACTCTCCCTCCCCACCGACACCACACTCCCCGCACTCCCACTACCCACCGACACCACACTCCCCGCACTCCCACTACCCACCGACACCACACTCCCCGCACTCCCACTACCCACCGACACCACATTCCCCGCACTCTCCCTCCCCACTGACACCACTCCCCGCACTCCACCAACCCACCGACACCACACTCCCCCTACCCACCGACACCACACTCCCCGCACTCTCCCCCAACTCACCGACACCACACTCCCCACACTCTCCCCCTACCCACCGACAGCACACTCCCCGCAGTCCCCCTACCCACCGACACCACACTCGCCGCACTCTTCCCCTACTCACCGACACCACACTCCCCGCACCCCCCCTACCTACCGACACCACACTCCCCACATTCCCCATACCCACCGACACCACTCTCCCCAACCTCCCCATACCCACCGACACCACTCTCCCCACACTCCCCCTACCCACCGACACCACTCTCCCCACACTCCCCCTACCCACTGACACCGCACTCCACCTACCCCCGACACCACACTCCCCCACCCACCTCCACCACACTCCCCCACCCACCTCCACCACACTCCCCGCACTCCCCCTACCCACCAACACCACACTCCCCGCACTCCCCCTACCCACCAACACCAAACTCCCCTCACTCCCCCTACCCACCGACACCACACTCCCCGCACTCCCCCTACCCACCGACACCACACTCCCCGCACACTCCTCCTACCCACTAACAGCACATTCCCCGCACTCCCCCTACCCACCAACACCACACTCCCCGCACTCGCCCTACCCACCGACACCACACTCCCCGCACTCTCCCCTTACCCACCGACACCACACACCCCGCGCTCTCCCCCTACCCACCGACACCACACTCCCCACACTCCCCCTACCCACCGACACCACACTCCCCGCACTCCCCCTACCCACCGACATCACACTCCCGGCACTCCCCCTACCCACCGACACCACACTCCCCGCACTCCCCCTACCCACCGACACCACACTCCCCGCACTCCACCAACCCACCGACACCACACTCCCCGCACTCCCCCTACCCACCGACACCACACTCCCCGCACTCCCCCTACCCACCGACACCACACTCCCCGCACTCCCACTACCCAACAACACCACACCCCCCGCACTCTCCCGACCCACTGACACGACACCCCCCCCTACCCACCGACACCACACTCCCCACACTCCCCCTACCCACCACCACCACACTCCCCGCACTCTCCCCCTACCCACCGACATCACACTCCCCGCACTCCCCCTACCCACCGACACCACACTACCCACATTCCCCCTACCCACCGACACCACACTCCCCGCACTCCCCCTACCCACCGACACCACACTCCCCGCATTCCCCCTACCCACCGACACCACACTCCCCGCACTCCCCCTACCCACCGACACCACACTCCCCGCACTCCCCCTACACACCGACACCACACTCCCCGCACTCCCCCTACCCACCGACACCACAGTCCCCGCACTCCCGCTACCCACTGACACCACATTCCCCGCACTCCCCCTACCCACCGACACCACACTCCCCGCACTCCCCCTACCCACCGACACCACACTCCCCGCACTCCCCCTACCCACCGACACCACACTCCCCACACTCTCCCCTTACCCACCGACACCATATACCTCGCACTCTCCCCCTACCCACCGACACCATAGACCTCGCACTCTCCCCCTACCCACCGACACCACACTCCCCATACCCACCGACACCACACTCCCCGCACTCTCCCTCCCCACCGACACCACACTCCCCGCACTCCCACTACCCACCGACACCACATTCCGCGCACTCCCACTACCCACCGACACCACACTCCCCGCACTCCCACTACCCACCGACACCACACTCCCCGCACTCTCCCTCCCCACCGACAGCACACTCCCCGCACTCCCACTACCCAACGACACCACACTCCCCGCTCTCCCACTACCCACCGACACCACACTCCCTGCACTCCCACTACCCACCGACACCACACTCCCCGCACTCCCCCTACCCAGCAACACCACATTCCCCGCACTCCCACTACCCACCGACACCACACTCCCCGCACTCTCCCCCAACTCACCGACAGCACACTCCCCACACTCCCACTACCCACCGACACTACACTCCCCGCACTCCCACTACCCACCGACACCACACTCTCCGCACTCCCACAACCACCGACACCACACTCCCCACACTCCCCCTACCCACCGACACCACACTCTCCGCACTCCCACAACCACCGACACCACACTCCCCGCACTCTCCCTCCCCACCGACACCACACTCCCCGCACTCCCACTACCCACCGACCCCCCACTCCCCGCACTCCCACTACCCACCGATACCACACTCCCCGCACTCCCACTACCCACCGACACCACACTCCCCGCACTCTCCCTCCCCACCGACACCACACTCCCCGCACTCCCACTACCCACCGACACCACACTCCCCGCTCTCCCACTACCCACCGACACCACACTCCCTGCACTCCCACTACCCACCGACACCACACTCCCCGCACTCCCCCTACCCACCGACACCACATTCCCCGCACTCCCACTACCCACCGACACCACACTCCCCGCACTCTCCCCCAACTCACCGACACCACACTCCCCACACTCCCACTACCCACCGACACCACACTCCCCGCACTCCCACTACCCACCGACACCACACTCTCCGCACTCCCACAACCACCGACACCACACTCCCCGCACTCTCCCCCAACTCACCGACACCACACTCCCCACACTCTCCCCCTACCCACCGACAGCACACTCCCTGCACTCCCCCTACCCACCGACACCACACTCCCTGCACTCCCCCTACCCACCGACACCACACTCGCCGCACTCTTCCCCTACTCACCGACACCACACTCCCCGCACCCCCCCTACCTACCGACACCACACTCCTCACACTCCCCATACCCACCGACACCACTCTCCCCACAGTCCCCCTACCCACTGACACCGCACTCCCCCTACCCCCGACACCACACTCCCACACCCACCTCCACCACACTCCCCCACCCACCTCCACCACACTCCCCGCATTCCCCCTACCCACCGACACCACACTCCCCCACTCCCCCTACCCAAAGACACCACACTCCCCATACCCACCGACACCACACTCCCCGCACTCTCCCTCCCCACCGACACCACACTCCCCGCACTCTCCCCGTACTCTCCACCACACTCCCCCCTTACCCGACGTCACACTCCCCGCACTCTCCCCGCACCCCACACCACACTCCCCGCACTCTCCCTGTACCCTACACCACACTCCCCGCACTATCCCCCTACCCACCGACACCAAACTCCCCTCACTCCCCCTACCCTCCGACACCACACTCCCCTCACTCCCCCTACCCACTAACAGCACATTCCCCGCACTCCCCCTACCCACCAACACCGCACTCCCCGCACTCGCCCTACCCACCGACACCACACTCCCCGCACTCTCCCCTTACCCACCGACACCACACACCCCGCGCTCTCCCCCTACCCACCGACACCACACTCCCCACACTCCCCCTACCCACCGACACCACACTCCCCGCACTCCCCCTACCCACCGACACCACACTCCCCGCACTCCCCCTACCCACCGACACCACACTCCCCGCACTCCCCCTACCCACCGACACCACACTCCCCGCACTCCACCAACCCACCGACACCACACTCCCCGCACTCCCCCTACCCACCGACACCACACTCCCCGCACTCCCCCTACCCACTGACACCACACTCCCCGCACTCCCCCTACCCCCGACACCACACTCCCCCTACCCACCTCCACCACACTCCCCCCGTGCACTCTCCCCGTACCCTCCACCACACTCCCCGCACTCTCCCCGTGCCCGACTCCACACTCCCTGCATTCTCCCCGTACCCTCCGCCACACTCCCCGCACTCTCCCCTTAACGACACCACATTCCCCGCACTCCCCCTATCACCGACACCACACTCACCGCACTCTCCCCCTACCCACCAACACCACACTCACCGCACTCTCCCCCTACCCACCGACACCGCACTCCCCGCACTCCCCCTACCCACTGACACCACACTCCCCACACTCCCCCTACCCACCGACACCACACTCCCGGCACTCTCCCCCTACCCACCGACACCGCACTCCCCGCACTCCCCCTACCCACCGACACCGCACTCCCCGCACTCCCCCTACCCACTGACACCACACTCCCCGCACTCCCCCTACCCCCGACACCACACTACCCCTACCCACCTCCACCACACTCCCCCTACCCACCGACACCACACTCCCCCTCCCCACCTCCACCACACTCCCCGCACTCCCCCCACCCACCAACACCACACTCCCCGCACTCTCCCCCGACCCACCGACACCACAGTCCCCGCACTCCCCCTACCCACCGACACCACACTCCCCGCACTCTCCCTACCCACCGACACCACACTCCCCGCACTCCCCCTACCCACCGACACCACACTCCCCGCACTCCCCCTACCCACCGACACCACACTCCCCGCACTCCCCCTACCCACCGACACCACACTCCCCGCACTCTCTCCCTACCCACCGACACCACACTCCCCGCACTCCCCCTACCCAAAGACACCACACTCCCCGCACTCCCCCTACCCACCGACACCACACTCCCCGCACTCCCCCTACCCACCGACACCACACTCCCCACACTCTCCCCCTACCCACCGACACCATATACCTCGCTCTCCCCCTACCCACCGACACCACACTCCCCGAACTCCCACTACCCACCGACACCACACTCATCGCACTCCCCCTACCCACCGACACCACACTCCCTGCACTCTCCCCCTACCCACTGACACCACACTCCCCGCACCCCCCCTACCCACCGACACCACACTCCCCGCACTCCCCCTACCCAAAGACACCACACTCCCCGCACTCCCCCTACCCACCGACACCACACTCCCCGCACTCCCCCGACCCACCGACACCACACTCCCCACACTCTCCCCCTAGCCACCGACACCATATACCTCGCACTCTCCCCCTACCCACCGACACCATATACCTCGCACTCTCCCCCTACCCACTGACACCACACTCCCCATACCCACCGACACCACACTCCCCGCACTCTCCCTCCCCACCGACACCACACTCCCCGCACTCCCACTACCCACCGACACCACACTCCCCTAACTCCCACTACCCACCGACACCACACTCCCCGCACTCCCACTACCCACCGACACCACACTCCCCGCACTCCCACTACCCACCGACACCACACTCCCCGCACTCCCACTACCCACCGACACCACACTCCCCGCACTCTCATTACCCACCGACACCACACTCCCCGCACTCTCCCTCCCCACCGACACCACACTCCCCGCACTCCCACTACCCACCGACACCACACTCCCCGCACTCCCACTACCCACCGACACCACACTCCCCGCACTCCCACTACCCACCGACACCACACTCCCCGCACTCCCACTACCCACCGACACCACACTCCCTGCACTCCCACTACCCACCGACACCACACTCCCCGCACTCCCACTACCCACCGACACCACACTCCCCGCACTCCCACTACCCACCGACACCACACTCCCCGCACTCCCCCTACCCACTGACACCACACTCGCCGCACTCTTCCCCTACTCACCGACACCACACTCCCCGCACCCCCCCTACCTACCGACACCACACTCCCCACACTCCCCAGACCCACCGACACCACTCTCCCCACACTCCCCCTACCCACTGACACCGCACTCCACCTACCCCCGACACCACACTCCCCCACCCACCTCCACCACACTCCCCGCACTCCCCCTACCCACCGACACCACACTCCCCTCACTCCCCCTACCCACCGACACCACACTCCCCGCACTCCCCCTACCCACCGACACCACACCCGCCGCACTCTCCCGACCCACTGACACTACACCCCCCCCTACCCACCGACACCACACTCCCCCTACCCACCACCACCACACTCCCCGCACTCTCCCCCTACCCACCGACATCACACTCCCCGCACTCCCCCTACCCACCGACACCACACTCCCCGCATTCCCCCTACCCACTGACACCACACTCCCCGCAATCTCCCTACCCACCGAACACCACACTCCCTGCACTCCCCCTACCCACCAACACCACACTCCCCGCACTCCCCCTACCCACCGACACCACACTCCCCGCACTCACCCTACCCCCCGACACCACACTCCCCGTACTCCCCCTACCCACCAACACCACACTCCCCGCACTCGCCCTACCCACCGACACCACACTCCCCGAACTCCCACTACCCACCGACACCACACTCATCGCACTCCCCCTACCCACCGACACCACACTCCCTGCACTCTCCCCCTACCCACTGACACCACACTCCCCGCACCCCCCCTACCCACCGACACCACACTCCCCGCACTCCCCCTACCCAAAGACACCACACTCCCCGCACTCCCCCTACCCACCGACACCACACTCCCCGCACTCCCCCGACCCACCGACACCACACTCCCCACACTCTCCCCCTACCCACCGACACCATATACCTCGCACTCTCCCCCTACCCACCGACACCATATACCTCGCACTCTCCCCCTACCCACTGACACCACACTCCCCATACCCACCGACACCACACTCCCCGCACTCCCCCTACCCACCGACACCACACACCCCGCACTCTCCCCCGATTCACCGACACCACACTCCCCACATTCCCCCTACCCACCGACACCACACTCCCCACACTCCCCCTACCCACTGACACCACACTCCCCGCACTCGCCCTACCCACCGACACCACACTCCCCGCACTCTCCCCGTACCCACCGACACCATACTCCCCACACTCTCCCCCTACCTACCCTCCACCACACTCCCCGCACTCTCCCCTTGCCCTCCTCCACACTCCCCGCACTCTCCCCTTGCCCTCCACCACACTCCCTGCACTCACCCCACACTCTCCCCGTACCCTACACCACACCCCCCGCATTCTCCCCTTGCCCTCCACCACACTCCCCGCACTCTCCCCGTACCCGACGCCACACTCCCCGCACTGTCCCCGTACCCCACACCACACTCCCCGCGCTCTCCCCTTACCGACACCACATTCCCCGCACTCCCCCTACCCACCGACACCACACTCACCGCACTCCCCCTACCCCCAACACCACACTCCCCTTACCCACCTTCACCACACTCCCCGCACTCCCCCTACCCACCGACACCACACTCCCCGCACTCCCCCTACCCACCAACACCACACTCCCCGCACTCCCCCTACCCACTGACACCACACTCCCCGCACTCCCCCTCCCCACCGACACCACACTCCCCGCACTCCCACTACCCACCGATACCACACTCCCCGCACTCCCACTACCCACCGACACCACACTCCCCGCACTCTCCCTCCCCACCGACACCACACTCCCCGCACTCCCACTACCCACCGACACCACACTCCCCGCTCTCCCACTACCCACCGACACCACACTCCCTGCACTCCCACTACCCACCGACACCACACTCCCCGCACTCCCCCTACCCACCGACACCACATTCCCCGCACTCCCACTACCCACCGACACCACACTCCCCGCACTCTCCCCCAACTCACCGACACCACACTCCCCGCACTCCCCCTACCCACCGACACCACACTCCCCGCACTCCCACTACCCACCGACACCACACTCTCCGCACTCCCACAACCACCGACACCACACTCCCCGCACTCTCCCCCAACTCACCGACACCACACTCCCCACACTCTCCCCCTACCCACCGACAGCACACTCCCTGCAATCCCCCTACCCACCGACACCACACTCCCTGCACTCCCCCTACCCACCGACACCACACTCGCCGCACTCTTCCCCTACTCACCGACACCACACTCCCCGCACCCCCCCTACCTACCGACACCACACTCCTCACACTCCCCATACCCACCGACACCACTCTCCCCACAGTCCCCCTACCCACTGACACCGCACTCCCCCTACCCCCGACACCACACTCCCACACCCACCTCCACCACACTCCCCCACCCACCTCCACCACACTCCCCGCATTCCCCCTACCCACCGACACCACACTCCCCCACTCCCCCTACCCAAAGACACCACACTCCCCATACCCACCGACACCACACTCCCCGCACTCTCCCTCCCCACCGACACCACACTCCCCGCACTCTCCCCGTACTCTCCACCACACTCCCCCCTTACCCGACGTCACACTCCCCGCACTCTCCCCGCACCCCACACCACACTCCCCGCACTCTCCCTGTACCCTACACCACACTCCCCGCACTATCCCCCTACCCACCGACACCAAACTCCCCTCACTCCCCCTACCCTCCGACACCACACTCCCCTCACTCCCCCTACCCACTAACAGCACATTCCCCGCACTCCCCCTACCCACCAACACCGCACTCCCCGCACTCGCCCTACCCACCGACACCACACTCCCCGCACTCTCCCCTTACCCACCGACACCACACACCCCGCGCTCTCCCCCTACCCACCGACACCACACTCCCCACACTCCCCCTACCCACCGACACCACACTCCCCGCACTCCCCCTACCCACCGACACCACACTCCCCGCACTCCCCCTACCCACCGACACCACACTCCCCGCACTCCCCCTACCCACCGACACCACACTCCCCGCACTCCACCAACCCACCGACACCACACTCCCCGCACTCCCCCTACCCACCGACACCACACTCCCCGCACTCCCCCTACCCACTGACACCACACTCCCCGCACTCCCCCTACCCCCGACACCACACTCCCCCTACCCACCTCCACCACACTCCCCCCGTGCACTCTCCCCGTACCCTCCACCACACTCCCCGCACTCTCCCCGTGCCCGACTCCACACTCCCTGCATTCTCCCCGTACCCTCCGCCACACTCCCCGCACTCTCCCCTTAACGACACCACATTCCCCGCACTCCCCCTATCACCGACACCACACTCACCGCACTCTCCCCCTACCCACCAACACCACACTCACCGCACTCTCCCCCTACCCACCGACACCGCACTCCCCGCACTCCCCCTACCCACTGACACCACACTCCCCACACTCCCCCTACCCACCGACACCACACTCCCGGCACTCTCCCCCTACCCACCGACACCGCACTCCCCGCACTCCCCCTACCCACCGACACCGCACTCCCCGCACTCCCCCTACCCACTGACACCACACTCCCCGCACTCCCCCTACCCCCGACACCACACTACCCCTACCCACCTCCACCACACTCCCCCTACCCACCGACACCACACTCCCCCTCCCCACCTCCACCACACTCCCCGCACTCCCCCCACCCACCAACACCACACTCCCCGCACTCTCCCCCGACCCACCGACACCACAGTCCCCGCACTCCCCCTACCCACCGACACCACACTCCCCGCACTCTCCCTACCCACCGACACCACACTCCCCGCACTCCCCCTACCCACCGACACCACACTCCCCGCACTCCCCCTACCCACCGACACCACACTCCCCGCACTCCCCCTACCCACCGACACCACACTCCCCGCACTCTCTCCCTACCCACCGACACCACACTCCCCGCACTCCCCCTACCCAAAGACACCACACTCCCCGCACTCCCCCTACCCACCGACACCACACTCCCCGCACTCCCCCTACCCACCGACACCACACTCCCCACACTCTCCCCCTACCCACCGACACCATATACCTCGCTCTCCCCCTACCCACCGACACCACACTCCCCGAACTCCCACTACCCACCGACACCACACTCATCGCACTCCCCCTACCCACCGACACCACACTCCCTGCACTCTCCCCCTACCCACTGACACCACACTCCCCGCACCCCCCCTACCCACCGACACCACACTCCCCGCACTCCCCCTACCCAAAGACACCACACTCCCCGCACTCCCCCTACCCACCGACACCACACTCCCCGCACTCCCCCGACCCACCGACACCACACTCCCCACACTCTCCCCCTAGCCACCGACACCATATACCTCGCACTCTCCCCCTACCCACCGACACCATATACCTCGCACTCTCCCCCTACCCACTGACACCACACTCCCCATACCCACCGACACCACACTCCCCGCACTCTCCCTCCCCACCGACACCACACTCCCCGCACTCCCACTACCCACCGACACCACACTCCCCTAACTCCCACTACCCACCGACACCACACTCCCCGCACTCCCACTACCCACCGACACCACACTCCCCGCACTCCCACTACCCACCGACACCACACTCCCCGCACTCCCACTACCCACCGACACCACACTCCCCGCACTCTCATTACCCACCGACACCACACTCCCCGCACTCTCCCTCCCCACCGACACCACACTCCCCGCACTCCCACTACCCACCGACACCACACTCCCCGCACTCCCACTACCCACCGACACCACACTCCCCGCACTCCCACTACCCACCGACACCACACTCCCCGCACTCCCACTACCCACCGACACCACACTCCCTGCACTCCCACTACCCACCGACACCACACTCCCCGCACTCCCACTACCCACCGACACCACACTCCCCGCACTCCCACTACCCACCGACACCACACTCCCCGCACTCCCCCTACCCACTGACACCACACTCGCCGCACTCTTCCCCTACTCACCGACACCACACTCCCCGCACCCCCCCTACCTACCGACACCACACTCCCCACACTCCCCAGACCCACCGACACCACTCTCCCCACACTCCCCCTACCCACTGACACCGCACTCCACCTACCCCCGACACCACACTCCCCCACCCACCTCCACCACACTCCCCGCACTCCCCCTACCCACCGACACCACACTCCCCTCACTCCCCCTACCCACCGACACCACACTCCCCGCACTCCCCCTACCCACCGACACCACACCCGCCGCACTCTCCCGACCCACTGACACTACACCCCCCCCTACCCACCGACACCACACTCCCCCTACCCACCACCACCACACTCCCCGCACTCTCCCCCTACCCACCGACATCACACTCCCCGCACTCCCCCTACCCACCGACACCACACTCCCCGCATTCCCCCTACCCACTGACACCACACTCCCCGCAATCCCCCTACCCACCGAACACCACACTCCCTGCACTCCCCCTACCCACCGACACCACACTCCCCGCACTCCCCCTACCCACCGACACCACACTCCCCGCACTCACCCTACCCCCCGACACCACACTCCCCGTACTCCCCCTACCCACCAACACCACACTCCCCGCACTCGCCCTACCCACCGACACCACACTCCCCGAACTCCCACTACCCACCGACACCACACTCATCGCACTCCCCCTACCCACCGACACCACACTCCCTGCACTCTCCCCCTACCCACTGACACCACACTCCCCGCACCCCCCCTACCCACCGACACCACACTCCCCGCACTCCCCCTACCCAAAGACACCACACTCCCCGCACTCCCCCTACCCACCGACACCACACTCCCCGCACTCCCCCGACCCACCGACACCACACTCCCCACACTCTCCCCCTACCCACCGACACCATATACCTCGCACTCTCCCCCTACCCACCGACACCATATACCTCGCACTCTCCCCCTACCCACTGACACCACACTCCCCATACCCACCGACACCACACTCCCCGCACTCCCCCTACCCACCGACACCACACACCCCGCACTCTCCCCCGATTCACCGACACCACACTCCCCACATTCCCCCTACCCACCGACACCACACTCCCCACACTCCCCCTACCCACTGACACCACACTCCCCGCACTCGCCCTACCCACCGACACCACACTCCCCGCACTCTCCCCGTACCCACCGACACCATACTCCCCACACTCTCCCCCTACCTACCCTCCACCACACTCCCCGCACTCTCCCCTTGCCCTCCTCCACACTCCCCGCACTCTCCCCTTGCCCTCCACCACACTCCCTGCACTCACCCCACACTCTCCCCGTACCCTACACCACACCCCCCGCATTCTCCCCTTGCCCTCCACCACACTCCCCGCACTCTCCCCGTACCCGACGCCACACTCCCCGCACTGTCCCCGTACCCCACACCACACTCCCCGCGCTCTCCCCTTACCGACACCACATTCCCCGCACTCCCCCTACCCACCGACACCACACTCACCGCACTCCCCCTACCCCCAACACCACACTCCCCTTACCCACCTTCACCACACTCCCCGCACTCCCCCTACCCACCGACACCACACTCCCCGCACTCCCCCTACCCACCAACACCACACTCCCCGCACTCCCCCTACCCACTGACACCACACTCCCCGCACTCCCCCTCCCCACCGACACCACACTCCCCGCACTCCCCCTACCCACCAACACCACACTCCCCGCACCCCCCCTACACACCGACACCATACTCCCCGCACTCCCCCTACCCACCGACACCACACACCCCGCACTCCCCCTACCCACCGACACCACACTCCCCGCACTCCCCCTACCCACCGACACCACACACCCCGCACTCTCCCCCTACCCACCAACACCACACTCCCCGCACTCCCCCTACCCACCGACACCACACTCCCCGCACTCTCCCCCTACCCACCAACACCACACTCCCCGCACTCCCCCTACCCACCGACACCACACTCACCGCACTCCCCCTACCCACCGACACCACACTCCCCGCACTCCCCCTACCCACCGACACCACACTCATCGCACTCCCCCTACCCACCGACACCACACTCCCCGCACTCTCCCCTACCCACCGACACCACACTCCCCGCACTCCCCCTACCCACCGACACCACACTCCCCGCACTCCCCCTACCCACCGACACCACACTCCCCGCACTCCCCCTACCCACCGACACCACACTCCCGGCACTCCCCCTACCCAAAGACACCACACTCCCCGCACTCCCCCTACCCACCGACACCACACTCCCCGCACTCCCCCTACCCACCGACACCACACTCCCCACACTCCCCCTACCCACCGACACCACACTCCCCGCACTCTCCCCCTACCCACCGACACCATATACCTCGCACTCTACCCCTACCCACCGACACCACACTCCCCATACCCACCGACACGACACTCCCCGCACTCTCCCTCCCCACCGACACCACACTCCCCGCACTCCCACTACCCACCGACATCACACTCCCCGCACTCCCCCTACCCACCGACACCACAATCCCCGCACTCTCTCCCTAACCACCGACACCACACTCCCGGCACTCTCCCCCTACCCACCGACATCACACTCCCCGCACTCCCCCTACCCACCGACACCACACTCCCCGCACTCCCCCTACCCACCGACACCACACTCCCCGCACTCTCCCCCTACCCACCGACACCACACTCCCCGCACTCTCCCCCTACCCACCGACACCACACTCCCGGCACTCTCCCCCTACCCACCGACATCACACTCCCCGCACTCCCCCTACCCACCGACACCACACTCCCGGCACTCTCCCCCTACCCACCGACATCACACTCCCCGCACTCCCCCTACCCACCACCACCACACTCCCGGCACTCTCCCCCTACCCACCGACATCACACTCCCCACATTCCCCCTACCCACCGACACCACACTCCCCGCACTCCCCCTACCCACCACCACCACACTCCCGGCACTCTCCCCCTACCCACCGACATCACACTCCCCACATTCCCCCTACCCACCGACACCACACTCCCCACACTCCCCCTACCCACCGACACCACACTCCCCGCACTCTCCCCGTACCCACCGACACCATACTCCCCACACTCTCCCCCTACCCACCCTCCACCACACTCCCCGCACTCTCCCCGAACCCCGTACCCCACTCCCCGCACTCTCCCCTTGCCCTCCTCCACACTCCCCGCACTCTCCCCTTGCCCTCCACCACACTCCCTGCACTCTCCCCACACTCTCCCCGTACCCTACACCACACTCCCCGCATTCTCCCCTTGCCCTCCACCACACTCCCCGCACTCTCCCCGTACCCGACGCCACACTCCCCGCACTGTCCCCGTACCCCACACCACACTCCCCGCGCTCTCCCCTTACCGACACCACATTCCCCGCACTCCCCCTACCCACCGACACCACACTCACCGCACTCCCCCTACCCCCAACACCACACCCCCCCTACCCACCTTCACCACACTCCCCGCACTCCCCCTACCCACCGACACCACACTCCCCGCACTCCCCCTACCCACCGACACCACACTCCCCGCACTCCCCCTACCCACTGACACCACACTCCCCGCACTCCCCCTATCCACCGACACCACACTCCCCGCACTCCCCCTACCCACCAACACCACACTCCCCGCACTCCCCCTACACACCGACACCATACTCCCCGCACTCCCCCTACCCACCGACACCACACACCCCGCACTCCCCCTACCCACCGACACCACACTCCCCGCACTCCCCCTACCCACAGACACCACACTCCCCGCACTCTCCCCCTACCCACCAACACCACACTCCCCGCACTCCCCCTACCCACCGACACCACACTCCCCGCACTCTCCCCCTACCCACCAACACCACACTCCCCGCACTCCCCCTACCCACCGACACCACACTCCCCGCACTCCCCCTACCCACCGACACCACACTCCCCGCACTCCCCCTACCCACCGACACCACACTCCCCGCACTCCCCCTACCCACCGACACCACACTCATCGCACTCCCCCTACCCACCGACACCACACTCCCCGCACTCTCCCCTACCCACCGACACCACACTCCCCGCACTCCCCCTACCCACCGACACCACACTCCCCGCACTCCCCCTACCCACCGACACCACACTCCCCGCACTCCCCCTACCCACCGACACCACACTCCCCGCACTCCCCCTACCCACCGACACCACAGTCCCCGCACTGCCCCTACCCACCGACACCACACTCCCCGCACTCCCCCTACCCAAAGACACCACACTCCCCGCACTCCCCCTACCCACCGACACCACACTCCCCGCACTCCCCCTACCCACCGACACCACACTCCCCACACTCCCCCGACCCACCGACACCACACTCCCCGCACTCCCCCTACCCACCGACACCACACTCCCCACACTCTCCCCCTACCCACCGACACCATATACCTCGCACTCTACCCCTACCCACCGACACCACACTCCCCATACCCACCGACACCACACCCCCCGCACTCTCCCTCCCCACCGACACCACACTCCCCGCACTCCCACTACCCACCGACACCACACTCCCCGCACTCCCACTACCCACCGACACCACACTCCCCGCACTCCCACTACCCACCGACACCACATTCCCCGCACTCTCCCTCCCCACTGACACCACACTCCCCGCACTCCACCAACCCACCGACACCACACTCCCCCTACCCACCGACACCACACTCCCCGCACTCTCCCCCAACTCACCGACACCACACTCCCCACACTCTCCCCCTACCCACCGACAGCACACTCCCCGCAGTCCCCCTACCCACCGACACCACACTCGCCGCACTCTTCCCCTACTCACCGACACCACACTCCCCGCACCCCCCCTACCTACCGACACCACACTCCCCACATTCCCCGTACCCACCGACACCACTCTCCCCAACCTCCCCATACCCACCGACACCACTCTCCCCACACTCCCCCTACCCACCGACACCACTCTCCCCACACTCCCCCTACCCACTGACACCGCACTCCACCTACCCCCGACACCACACTCCCCCACCCACCTCCACCACACTCCCCCACCCACCTCCACCACACTCCCCGCACTCCCCCTACCCACCAACACCACACTCCCCGCACTCCCCCTACCCACCAACACCAAACTCCCCTCACTCTCCTCCTACCCACTAACAGCACATTCCCCGCACTCCCCCTACCCACCAACACCACACTCCCCGCACTCGCCCTACCCACCGACACCACACTCCCCGCACTCTCCCCTTACCCACCGACACCACACACCCCGTGCTCTCCCCCTACCCACCGACACCACACTCCCCACACTCCCCCTACCCACCGACACCACACTCCCCGCACTCCCCCTACCCACCGACATCACACTCCCGGCACTCCCCCTACCCACCGACACCACACTCCCCGCACTCCCCCTACCCACCGACACCACACTCCCCGCACTCCACCAACCCACCGACACCACACTCCCCGCACTCCCCCTACCCACCGACACCACACTCCCCGCACTCCCCCTACCCACCGACACCACACTCCCCGCACTCCCACTACCCAACAACACCACACCCCCCGCACTCTCCCGACCCACTGACACGACACCCCCCCCTACCCACCGACACCACACTCCCCGCACTCCCCCTACCCACCGACACCACACTCCCCGCACTCTCTCCCTACCCACCGACACCACACTCCCCGCACTCCCCCTACCCAAAGACACCACACTCCCCGCACTCCCCCTACCCACCGACACCACACTCCCCGCACTCCCCCTACCCACCGACACCACACTCCCCACACTCTCCCCCTACCCACCGACACCATATACCTCGCTCTCCCCCTACCCACCGACACCACACTCCCCGAACTCCCACTACCCACCGACACCACACTCATCGCACTCCCCCTACCCACCGACACCACACTCCCTGCACTCTCCCCCTACCCACTGACACCACACTCCCCGCACCCCCCCTACCCACCGACACCACACTCCCCGCACTCCCCCTACCCAAAGACACCACACTCCCCGCACTCCCCCTACCCACCGACACCACACTCCCCGCACTCCCCCGACCCACCGACACCACACTCCCCACACTCTCCCCCTACCCACCGACACCATATACCTCGCACTCTCCCCCTACCCACCGACACCATATACCTCGCACTCTCCCCCTACCCACTGACACCACACTCCCCATACCCACCGACACCACACTCCCCGCACTCTCCCTCCCCACCGACACCACACTCCCCGCACTCCCACTACCCACCGACACCACACTCCCCTAACTCCCACTACCCACCGACACCACACTCCCCGCACTCCCACTACCCACCGACACCACACTCCCCGCACTCCCACTACCCACCGACACCACACTCCCCGCACTCCCACTACCCACCGACACCACACTCCCCGCACTCTCATTACCCACCGACACCACACTCCCCGCACTCTCCCTCCCCACCGACACCACACTCCCCGCACTCCCACTACCCACCGACACCACACTCCCCGCACTCCCACTACCCACCGACACCACACTCCCCGCACTCCCACTACCCACCGACACCACACTCCCCGCACTCCCACTACCCACCGACACCACACTCCCTGCACTCCCACTACCCACCGACACCACACTCCCCGCACTCCCACTACCCACCGACACCACACTCCCCGCACTCCCACTACCCACCGACACCACACTCCCCGCACTCCCCCTACCCACTGACACCACACTCGCCGCACTCTTCCCCTACTCACCGACACCACACTCCCCGCACCCCCCCTACCTACCGACACCACACTCCCCACACTCCCCAGACCCACCGACACCACTCTCCCCACACTCCCCCTACCCACTGACACCGCACTCCACCTACCCCCGACACCACACTCCCCCACCCACCTCCACCACACTCCCCGCACTCCCCCTACCCACCGACACCACACTCCCCTCACTCCCCCTACCCACCGACACCACACTCCCCGCACTCCCCCTACCCACCGACACCACACCCGCCGCACTCTCCCGACCCACTGACACTACACCCCCCCCTACCCACCGACACCACACTCCCCCTACCCACCACCACCACACTCCCCGCACTCTCCCCCTACCCACCGACATCACACTCCCCGCACTCCCCCTACCCACCGACACCACACTCCCCGCATTCCCCCTACCCACTGACACCACACTCCCCGCAATCCCCCTACCCACCGAACACCACACTCCCTGCACTCCCCCTACCCACCGACACCACACTCCCCGCACTCCCCCTACCCACCGACACCACACTCCCCGCACTCACCCTACCCCCCGACACCACACTCCCCGTACTCCCCCTACCCACCAACACCACACTCCCCGCACTCGCCCTACCCACCGACACCACACTCCCCGAACTCCCACTACCCACCGACACCACACTCATCGCACTCCCCCTACCCACCGACACCACACTCCCTGCACTCTCCCCCTACCCACTGACACCACACTCCCCGCACCCCCCCTACCCACCGACACCACACTCCCCGCACTCCCCCTATCCACCGACACCACACTCCCCGCACTCCCCCTACCCACCAACACCACACTCCCCGCACTCCCCCTACACACCGACACCATACTCCCCGCACTCCCCCTACCCACCGACACCACACACCCCGCACTCCCCCTACCCACCGACACCACACTCCCCGCACTCCCCCTACCCACAGACACCACACTCCCCGCACTCTCCCCCTACCCACCAACACCACACTCCCCGCACTCCCCCTACCCACCGACACCACACTCCCCGCACTCTCCCCCTACCCACCAACACCACACTCCCCGCACTCCCCCTACCCACCGACACCACACTCCCCGCACTCCCCCTACCCACCGACACCACACTCCCCGCACTCCCCCTACCCACCGACACCACACTCCCCGCACTCCCCCTACCCACCGACACCACACTCATCGCACTCCCCCTACCCACCGACACCACACTCCCCGCACTCTCCCCTACCCACCGACACCACACTCCCCGCACTCCCCCTACCCACCGACACCACACTCCCCGCACTCCCCCTACCCACCGACACCACACTCCCCGCACTCCCCCTACCCACCGACACCACACTCCCCGCACTCCCCCTACCCACCGACACCACAGTCCCCGCACTGCCCCTACCCACCGACACCACACTCCCCGCACTCCCCCTACCCAAAGACACCACACTCCCCGCACTCCCCCTACCCACCGACACCACACTCCCCGCACTCCCCCTACCCACCGACACCACACTCCCCACACTCCCCCGACCCACCGACACCACACTCCCCGCACTCCCCCTACCCACCGACACCACACTCCCCACACTCTCCCCCTACCCACCGACACCATATACCTCGCACTCTACCCCTACCCACCGACACCACACTCCCCATACCCACCGACACCACACCCCCCGCACTCTCCCTCCCCACCGACACCACACTCCCCGCACTCCCACTACCCACCGACACCACACTCCCCGCACTCCCACTACCCACCGACACCACACTCCCCGCACTCCCACTACCCACCGACACCACATTCCCCGCACTCTCCCTCCCCACTGACACCACACTCCCCGCACTCCACCAACCCACCGACACCACACTCCCCCTACCCACCGACACCACACTCCCCGCACTCTCCCCCAACTCACCGACACCACACTCCCCACACTCTCCCCCTACCCACCGACAGCACACTCCCCGCAGTCCCCCTACCCACCGACACCACACTCGCCGCACTCTTCCCCTACTCACCGACACCACACTCCCCGCACCCCCCCTACCTACCGACACCACACTCCCCACATTCCCCGTACCCACCGACACCACTCTCCCCAACCTCCCCATACCCACCGACACCACTCTCCCCACACTCCCCCTACCCACCGACACCACTCTCCCCACACTCCCCCTACCCACTGACACCGCACTCCACCTACCCCCGACACCACACTCCCCCACCCACCTCCACCACACTCCCCCACCCACCTCCACCACACTCCCCGCACTCCCCCTACCCACCAACACCACACTCCCCGCACTCCCCCTACCCACCAACACCAAACTCCCCTCACTCTCCTCCTACCCACTAACAGCACATTCCCCGCACTCCCCCTACCCACCAACACCACACTCCCCGCACTCGCCCTACCCACCGACACCACACTCCCCGCACTCTCCCCTTACCCACCGACACCACACACCCCGTGCTCTCCCCCTACCCACCGACACCACACTCCCCACACTCCTCCTACCCACCGACACCACACTCCCCGCACTCCCCCTACCCACCGACATCACACTCCCGGCACTCCCCCTACCCACCGACACCACACTCCCCGCACTCCCCCTACCCACCGACACCACACTCCCCGCACTCCACCAACCCACCGACACCACACTCCCCGCACTCCCCCTACCCACCGACACCACACTCCCCGCACTCCCCCTACCCACCGACACCACACTCCCCGCACTCCCACTACCCAACAACACCACACCCCCCGCACTCTCCCGACCCACTGACACGACACCCCCCCCTACCCACCGACACCACACTCCCCGCACTCCCCCTACCCACCGACACCACACTCCCCGCACTCTCTCCCTACCCACCGACACCACACTCCCCGCACTCCCCCTACCCAAAGACACCACACTCCCCGCACTCCCCCTACCCACCGACACCACACTCCCCGCACTCCCCCTACCCACCGACACCACACTCCCCACACTCTCCCCCTACCCACCGACACCATATACCTCGCTCTCCCCCTACCCACCGACACCACACTCCCCGAACTCCCACTACCCACCGACACCACACTCATCGCACTCCCCCTACCCACCGACACCACACTCCCTGCACTCTCCCCCTACCCACTGACACCACACTCCCCGCACCCCCCCTACCCACCGACACCACACTCCCCGCACTCCCCCTACCCAAAGACACCACACTCCCCGCACTCCCCCTACCCACCGACACCACACTCCCCGCACTCCCCCGACCCACCGACACCACACTCCCCACACTCTCCCCCTACCCACCGACACCATATACCTCGCACTCTCCCCCTACCCACCGACACCATATACCTCGCACTCTCCCCCTACCCACTGACACCACACTCCCCATACCCACCGACACCACACTCCCCGCACTCTCCCTCCCCACCGACACCACACTCCCCGCACTCCCACTACCCACCGACACCACACTCCCCTAACTCCCACTACCCACCGACACCACACTCCCCGCACTCCCACTACCCACCGACACCACACTCCCCGCACTCCCACTACCCACCGACACCACACTCCCCGCACTCCCACTACCCACCGACACCACACTCCCCGCACTCTCATTACCCACCGACACCACACTCCCCGCACTCTCCCTCCCCACCGACACCACACTCCCCGCACTCCCACTACCCACCGACACCACACTCCCCGCACTCCCACTACCCACCGACACCACACTCCCCGCACTCCCACTACCCACCGACACCACACTCCCCGCACTCCCACTACCCACCGACACCACACTCCCTGCACTCCCACTACCCACCGACACCACACTCCCCGCACTCCCACTACCCACCGACACCACACTCCCCGCACTCCCACTACCCACCGACACCACACTCCCCGCACTCCCCCTACCCACTGACACCACACTCGCCGCACTCTTCCCCTACTCACCGACACCACACTCCCCGCACCCCCCCTACCTACCGACACCACACTCCCCACACTCCCCAGACCCACCGACACCACTCTCCCCACACTCCCCCTACCCACTGACACCGCACTCCACCTACCCCCGACACCACACTCCCCCACCCACCTCCACCACACTCCCCGCACTCCCCCTACCCACCGACACCACACTCCCCTCACTCCCCCTACCCACCGACACCACACTCCCCGCACTCCCCCTACCCACCGACACCACACCCGCCGCACTCTCCCGACCCACTGACACTACACCCCCCCCTACCCACCGACACCACACTCCCCCTACCCACCACCACCACACTCCCCGCACTCTCCCCCTACCCACCGACATCACACTCCCCGCACTCCCCCTACCCACCGACACCACACTCCCCGCATTCCCCCTACCCACTGACACCACACTCCCCGCAATCCCCCTACCCACCGAACACCACACTCCCTGCACTCCCCCTACCCACCGACACCACACTCCCCGCACTCCCCCTACCCACCGACACCACACTCCCCGCACTCACCCTACCCCCCGACACCACACTCCCCGTACTCCCCCTACCCACCAACACCACACTCCCCGCACTCGCCCTACCCACCGACACCACACTCCCCGAACTCCCACTACCCACCGACACCACACTCATCGCACTCCCCCTACCCACCGACACCACACTCCCTGCACTCTCCCCCTACCCACTGACACCACACTCCCCGCACCCCCCCTACCCACCGACACCACACTCCCCGCACTCCCCCTACCCAAAGACACCACACTCCCCGCACTCCCCCTACCCACCGACACCACACTCCCCGCACTCCCCCGACCCACCGACACCACACTCCCCACACTCTCCCCCTACCCACCGACACCATATACCTCGCACTCTCCCCCTACCCACCGACACCATATACCTCGCACTCTCCCCCTACCCACTGACACCACACTCCCCATACCCACCGACACCACACTCCCCGCACTCCCCCTACCCACCGACACCACACACCCCGCACTCTCCCCCGATTCACCGACACCACACTCCCCACATTCCCCCTACCCACCGACACCACACTCCCCACACTCCCCCTACCCACTGACACCACACTCCCCGCACTCGCCCTACCCACCGACACCACACTCCCCGCACTCTCCCCGTACCCACCGACACCATACTCCCCACACTCTCCCCCTACCTACCCTCCACCACACTCCCCGCACTCTCCCCTTGCCCTCCTCCACACTCCCCGCACTCTCCCCTTGCCCTCCACCACACTCCCTGCACTCACCCCACACTCTCCCCGTACCCTACACCACACCCCCCGCATTCTCCCCTTGCCCTCCACCACACTCCCCGCACTCTCCCCGTACCCGACGCCACACTCCCCGCACTGTCCCCGTACCCCACACCACACTCCCCGCGCTCTCCCCTTACCGACACCACATTCCCCGCACTCCCCCTACCCACCGACACCACACTCACCGCACTCCCCCTACCCCCAACACCACACTCCCCTTACCCACCTTCACCACACTCCCCGCACTCCCCCTACCCACCGACACCACACTCCCCGCACTCCCCCTACCCACCAACACCACACTCCCCGCACTCCCCCTACCCACTGACACCACACTCCCCGCACTCCCCCTCCCCACCGACACCACACTCCCCGCACTCCCCCTACCCACCAACACCACACTCCCCGCACCCCCCCTACACACCGACACCATACTCCCCGCACTCCCCCTACCCACCGACACCACACACCCCGCACTCCCCCTACCCACCGACACCACACTCCCCGCACTCCCCCTACCCACCGACACCACACACCCCGCACTCTCCCCCTACCCACCAACACCACACTCCCCGCACTCCCCCTACCCACCGACACCACACTCCCCGCACTCTCCCCCTACCCACCAACACCACACTCCCCGCACTCCCCCTACCCACCGACACCACACTCCCCGCACTCCCCCTACCCACCGACACCACACTCCCCGCACTCCCCCTACCCACCGACACCACACTCATCGCACTCCCCCTACCCACCGACACCACACTCCCCGCACTCTCCCCTACCCACCGACACCACACTCCCCGCACTCCCCCTACCCACCGACACCACACTCCCCGCACTCCCCCTACCCACCGACACCACACTCCCCGCACTCCCCCTACCCACCGACACCACACTCCCGGCACTCCCCCTACCCAAAGACACCACACTCCCCGCACTCCCCCTACCCACCGACACCACACTCCCCGCACTCCCCCTACCCACCGACACCACACTCCCCACACTCCCCCTACCCACCGACACCACACTCCCCGCACTCCCCCTACCCACCGACACCACACTACCCACACTCTCCCCCTACCCACCGACACCATATACCTCGCACTCTACCCCTACCCACCGACACCACACTCCCCATACCCACCGACACGACACTCCCCGCACTCTCCCTCCCCACCGACACCACACTCCCCGCACTCCCACTACCCACCGACATCACACTCCCCGCACTCCCCCTACCCACCGACACCACAATCCCCGCACTCTCTCCCTAACCACCGACACCACACTCCCGGCACTCTCCCCCTACCCACCGACATCACACTCCCCGCACTCCCCCTACCCACCGACACCACACTCCCCGCACTCCCCCTACCCACCGACACCACACTCCCCGCACTCTCCCCCTACCCACCGACACCACACTCCCCGCACTCTCCCCCTACCCACCGACACCACACTCCCGGCACTCTCCCCCTACCCACCGACATCACACTCCCCGCACTCCCCCTACCCACCGACACCACACTCCCGGCACTCTCCCCCTACCCACCGACATCACACTCCCCGCACTCCCCCTACCCACCACCACCACACTCCCGGCACTCTCCCCCTACCCACCGACATCACACTCCCCACATTCCCCCTACCCACCGACACCACACTCCCCGCACTCCCCCTACCCACCACCACCACACTCCCGGCACTCTCCCCCTACCCACCGACATCACACTCCCCACATTCCCCCTACCCACCGACACCACACTCCCCACACTCCCCCTACCCACCGACACCACACTCCCCGCACTCTCCCCGTACCCACCGACACCATACTCCCCACACTCTCCCCCTACCCACCCTCCACCACACTCCCCGCACTCTCCCCGAACCCCGTACCCCACTCCCCGCACTCTCCCCTTGCCCTCCTCCACACTCCCCGCACTCTCCCCTTGCCCTCCACCACACTCCCTGCACTCTCCCCACACTCTCCCCGTACCCTACACCACACTCCCCGCATTCTCCCCTTGCCCTCCACCACACTCCCCGCACTCTCCCCGTACCCGACGCCACACTCCCCGCACTGTCCCCGTACCCCACACCACACTCCCCGCGCTCTCCCCTTACCGACACCACATTCCCCGCACTCCCCCTACCCACCGACACCACACTCACCGCACTCCCCCTACCCCCAACACCACACCCCCCCTACCCACCTTCACCACACTCCCCGCACTCCCCCTACCCACCGACACCACACTCCCCGCACTCCCCCTACCCACCGACACCACACTCCCCGCACTCCCCCTACCCACTGACACCACACTCCCCGCACTCCCCCTATCCACCGACACCACACTCCCCGCACTCCCCCTACCCACCAACACCACACTCCCCGCACTCCCCCTACACACCGACACCATACTCCCCGCACTCCCCCTACCCACCGACACCACACACCCCGCACTCCCCCTACCCACCGACACCACACTCCCCGCACTCCCCCTACCCACAGACACCACACTCCCCGCACTCTCCCCCTACCCACCAACACCACACTCCCCGCACTCCCCCTACCCACCGACACCACACTCCCCGCACTCTCCCCCTACCCACCAACACCACACTCCCCGCACTCCCCCTACCCACCGACACCACACTCCCCGCACTCCCCCTACCCACCGACACCACACTCCCCGCACTCCCCCTACCCACCGACACCACACTCCCCGCACTCCCCCTACCCACCGACACCACACTCATCGCACTCCCCCTACCCACCGACACCACACTCCCCGCACTCTCCCCTACCCACCGACACCACACTCCCCGCACTCCCCCGACCCACCGACACCACACTCCCCGCACTCCCCCTACCCACCGACACCACACTCCCCGCACTCCCCCTACCCACCGACACCACACTCCCCGCACTCCCCCTACCCACCGACACCACAGTCCCCGCACTGCCCCTACCCACCGACACCACACTCCCCGCACTCCCCCTACCCAAAGACACCACACTCCCCGCACTCCCCCTACCCACCGACACCACACTCCCCGCACTCCCCCTACCCACCGACACCACACTCCCCACACTCCCCCGACCCACCGACACCACACTCCCCGCACTCCCCCTACCCACCGACACCACACTCCCCACACTCTCCCCCTACCCACCGACACCATATACCTCGCACTCTACCCCTACCCACCGACACCACACTCCCCATACCCACCGACACCACACCCCCCGCACTCTCCCTCCCCACCGACACCACACTCCCCGCACTCCCACTACCCACCGACACCACACTCCCCGCACTCCCACTACCCACCGACACCACACTCCCCGCACTCCCACTACCCACCGACACCACATTCCCCGCACTCTCCCTCCCCACTGACACCACACTCCCCGCACTCCACCAACCCACCGACACCACACTCCCCCTACCCACCGACACCACACTCCCCGCACTCTCCCCCAACTCACCGACACCACACTCCCCACACTCTCCCCCTACCCACCGACAGCACACTCCCCGCAGTCCCCCTACCCACCGACACCACACTCGCCGCACTCTTCCCCTACTCACCGACACCACACTCCCCGCACCCCCCCTACCTACCGACACCACACTCCCCACATTCCCCGTACCCACCGACACCACTCTCCCCAACCTCCCCATACCCACCGACACCACTCTCCCCACACTCCCCCTACCCACCGACACCACTCTCCCCACACTCCCCCTACCCACTGACACCGCACTCCACCTACCCCCGACACCACACTCCCCCACCCACCTCCACCACACTCCCCCACCCACCTCCACCACACTCCCCGCACTCCCCCTACCCACCAACACCACACTCCCCGCACTCCCCCTACCCACCAACACCAAACTCCCCTCACTCCCCCTACCCACCGACACCACACTCCCGGCACTCCCCCTACCCACCGACACCACACTCCCCGCACTCTCCTCCTACCCACTAACAGCACATTCCCCGCACTCCCCCTACCCACCAACACCACACTCCCCGCACTCGCCCTACCCACCGACACCACACTCCCCGCACTCTCCCCTTACCCACCGACACCACACACCCCGCGCTCTCCCCCTACCCACCGACACCACACTCCCCACACTCCCCCTACCCACCGACACCACACTCCCCGCACTCCCCCTACCCACCGACATCACACTCCCAGCACTCCCCCTACCCACCGACACCACACTCCCCGCACTCCCCCTACCCACCGACACCACACTCCCCGCACTCCACCAACCCACCGACACCACACTCCCCGCACTCCCCCTACCCACCGACACCACACTCCCCGCACTCCCCCTACCCACCGACACCACACTCCCCGCACTCCCACTACCCAACAACACCACACCCCCCGCACTCTCCCGACCCACTGACACGACACCCCCCCCTACCCACCGACACCACACTCCCCACACTCCCCCTACCCACCACCACCACACTCCCCGCACTCTCCCCCTACCCACCGACATCACACTCCCCGCACTCCCCCTACCCACCGACACCACACTCCCCACACTCTCCCCCTACCCACCGACACCATATACCTCGCACTCTACCCCTACCCACCGACACCACACTCCCCCTACCCACCGACACCACACTCCCCGCACTCCCCCTACCCACAGACACCACACTCCCCGCACTCTCCCCCTACCCACCAACACCACACTCCCCGCACTCCCCCTACCCACCGACACCACACTCCCCGCACTCTCCCCCTACCCACCAACACCACACTCCCCGCACTCCCCCTACCCACCGACACCACACTCCCCGCACTCCCCCTACCCACCGACACCACACTCCCCGCACTCCCCCTACCCACCGACACCACACTCCCCGCACTCCCCCTACCCACCGACACCACACTCATCGCACTCCCCCTACCCACCGACACCACACTCCCCGCACTCTCCCCTACCCACCGACACCACACTCCCCGCACTCCCCCTACCCACCGACACCACACTCCCCGCACTCCCCCTACCCACCGACACCACACTCCCCGCACTCCCCCTACCCACCGACACCACACTCCCCGCACTCCCCCTACCCACCGACACCACAGTCCCCGCACTGCCCCTACCCACCGACACCACACTCCCCGCACTCCCCCTACCCAAAGACACCACACTCCCCGCACTCCCCCTACCCACCGACACCACACTCCCCGCACTCCCCCTACCCACCGACACCACACTCCCCACACTCCCCCGACCCACCGACACCACACTCCCCGCACTCCCCCTACCCACCGACACCACACTCCCCACACTCTCCCCCTACCCACCGACACCATATACCTCGCACTCTACCCCTACCCACCGACACCACACTCCCCATACCCACCGACACCACACCCCCCGCACTCTCCCTCCCCACCGACACCACACTCCCCGCACTCCCACTACCCACCGACACCACACTCCCCGCACTCCCACTACCCACCGACACCACACTCCCCGCACTCCCACTACCCACCGACACCACATTCCCCGCACTCTCCCTCCCCACTGACACCACTCCCCGCACTCCACCAACCCACCGACACCACACTCCCCCTACCCACCGACACCACACTCCCCGCACTCTCCCCCAACTCACCGACACCACACTCCCCACACTCTCCCCCTACCCACCGACAGCACACTCCCCGCAGTCCCCCTACCCACCGACACCACACTCGCCGCACTCTTCCCCTACTCACCGACACCACACTCCCCGCACCCCCCCTACCTACCGACACCACACTCCCCACATTCCCCATACCCACCGACACCACTCTCCCCAACCTCCCCATACCCACCGACACCACTCTCCCCACACTCCCCCTACCCACCGACACCACTCTCCCCACACTCCCCCTACCCACTGACACCGCACTCCACCTACCCCCGACACCACACTCCCCCACCCACCTCCACCACACTCCCCCACCCACCTCCACCACACTCCCCGCACTCCCCCTACCCACCAACACCACACTCCCCGCACTCCCCCTACCCACCAACACCAAACTCCCCTCACTCCCCCTACCCACCGACACCACACTCCCCGCACTCCCCCTACCCACCGACACCACACTCCCCGCACTCTCCTCCTACCCACTAACAGCACATTCCCCGCACTCCCCCTACCCACCAACACCACACTCCCCGCACTCGCCCTACCCACCGACACCACACTCCCCGCACTCTCCCCTTACCCACCGACACCACACACCCCGCGCTCTCCCCCTACCCACCGACACCACACTCCCCACACTCCCCCTACCCACCGACACCACACTCCCCGCACTCCCCCTACCCACCGACATCACACTCCCGGCACTCCCCCTACCCACCGACACCACACTCCCCGCACTCCCCCTACCCACCGACACCACACTCCCCGCACTCCACCAACCCACCGACACCACACTCCCCGCACTCCCCCTACCCACCGACACCACACTCCCCGCACTCCCCCTACCCACCGACACCACACTCCCCGCACTCCCACTACCCAACAACACCACACCCCCCGCACTCTCCCGACCCACTGACACGACACCCCCCCCTACCCACCGACACCACACTCCCCACACTCCCCCTACCCACCACCACCACACTCCCCGCACTCTCCCCCTACCCACCGACATCACACTCCCCGCACTCCCCCTACCCACCGACACCACACTACCCACATTCCCCCTACCCACCGACACCACACTCCCCGCACTCCCCCTACCCACCGACACCACACTCCCCGCATTCCCCCTATCCACCGACACCACACTCCCCGCACTCCCCCTACCCACCGACACCACACTCCCCGCACTCCCCCTACACACCGACACCACACTCCCCGCACTCCCCCTACCCACCGACACCACAGTCCCCGCACTCCCGCTACCCACCGACACCACATTCCCCGCACTCCCCCTACCCACCGACACCACACTCCCCGCACTCCCCCTACCCACCGACACCACACTCCCCGCACTCCCCCTACCCACCGACACCACACTCCCCACACTCTCCCCTTACCCACCGACACCATATACCTCGCACTCTCCCCCTACCCACCGACACCATAGACCTCGCACTCTCCCCCTACCCACCGACACCACACTCCCCATACCCACCGACACCACACTCCCCGCACTCTCCCTCCCCACCGACACCACACTCCCCGCACTCCCACTACCCACCGACACCACATTCCGCGCACTCCCACTACCCACCGACACCACACTCCCCGCACTCCCACTACCCACCGACACCACACTCCCCGCACTCTCCCTCCCCACCGACAGCACACTCCCCGCACTCCCACTACCCAACGACACCACACTCCCCGCTCTCCCACTACCCACCGACACCACACTCCCTGCACTCCCACTACCCACCGACACCACACTCCCCGCACTCCCCCTACCCAGCAACACCACATTCCCCGCACTCCCACTACCCACCGACACCACACTCCCCGCACTCTCCCCCAACTCACCGACAGCACACTCCCCACACTCCCACTACCCACCGACACTACACTCCCCGCACTCCCACTACCCACCGACACCACACTCTCCGCACTCCCACAACCACCGACACCACACTCCCCACACTCCCCCTACCCACCGACACCACACTCTCCGCACTCCCACAACCACCGACACCACACTCCCCGCACTCTCCCTCCCCACCGACACCACACTCCCCGCACTCCCACTACCCACCGACCCCCCACTCCCCGCACTCCCACTACCCACCGATACCACACTCCCCGCACTCCCACTACCCACCGACACCACACTCCCCGCACTCTCCCTCCCCACCGACACCACACTCCCCGCACTCCCACTACCCACCGACACCACACTCCCCGCTCTCCCACTACCCACCGACACCACACTCCCTGCACTCCCACTACCCACCGACACCACACTCCCCGCACTCCCCCTACCCACCGACACCACATTCCCCGCACTCCCACTACCCACCGACACCACACTCCCCGCACTCTCCCCCAACTCACCGACACCACACTCCCCACACTCCCACTACCCACCGACACCACACTCCCCGCACTCCCACTACCCACCGACACCACACTCTCCGCACTCCCACAACCACCGACACCACACTCCCCGCACTCTCCCCCAACTCACCGACACCACACTCCCCACACTCTCCCCCTACCCACCGACAGCACACTCCCTGCACTCCCCCTACCCACCGACACCACACTCCCTGCACTCCCCCTACCCACCGACACCACACTCGCCGCACTCTTCCCCTACTCACCGACACCACACTCCCCGCACCCCCCCTACCTACCGACACCACACTCCTCACACTCCCCATACCCACCGACACCACTCTCCCCACAGTCCCCCTACCCACTGACACCGCACTCCCCCTACCCCCGACACCACACTCCCACACCCACCTCCACCACACTCCCCCACCCACCTCCACCACACTCCCCGCATTCCCCCTACCCACCGACACCACACTCCCCCACTCCCCCTACCCAAAGACACCACACTCCCCATACCCACCGACACCACACTCCCCGCACTCTCCCTCCCCACCGACACCACACTCCCCGCACTCTCCCCGTACTCTCCACCACACTCCCCCCTTACCCGACGTCACACTCCCCGCACTCTCCCCGCACCCCACACCACACTCCCCGCACTCTCCCTGTACCCTACACCACACTCCCCGCACTATCCCCCTACCCACCGACACCAAACTCCCCTCACTCCCCCTACCCTCCGACACCACACTCCCCTCACTCCCCCTACCCACTAACAGCACATTCCCCGCACTCCCCCTACCCACCAACACCGCACTCCCCGCACTCCCCCTACCCACCGACACCACACTCCCCACACTCCCCCTACCCACCGACACCACACTCCCCGCACTCCCCCTACCCACCGACATCACACTCCCGGCACTCCCCCTACCCACCGACACCACACTCCCCGCACTCCCCCTACCCACCGACACCACACTCCCCGCACTCCACCAACCCACCGACACCACACTCCCCGCACTCCCCCTACCCACCGACACCACACTCCCCGCACTCCCCCTACCCACCGACACCACACTCCCCGCACTCCCACTACCCAACAACACCACACCCCCCGCACTCTCCCGACCCACTGACACGACACCCCCCCCTACCCACCGACACCACACTCCCCACACTCCCCCTACCCACCACCACCACACTCCCCGCACTCTCCCCCTACCCACCGACATCACACTCCCCGCACTCCCCCTACCCACCGACACCACACTACCCACATTCCCCCTACCCACCGACACCACACTCCCCGCACTCCCCCTACCCACCGACACCACACTCCCCGCATTCCCCCTACCCACCGACACCACACTCCCCGCACTCCCCCTACCCACCGACACCACACTCCCCGCACTCCCCCTACACACCGACACCACACTCCCCGCACTCCCCCTACCCACCGACACCACAGTCCCCGCACTCCCGCTACCCACCGACACCACATTCCCCGCACTCCCCCTACCCACCGACACCACACTCCCCGCACTCCCCCTACCCACCGACACCACACTCCCCGCACTCCCCCTACCCACCGACACCACACTCCCCACACTCTCCCCTTACCCACCGACACCATATACCTCGCACTCTCCCCCTACCCACCGACACCATAGACCTCGCACTCTCCCCCTACCCACCGACACCACACTCCCCATACCCACCGACACCACACTCCCCGCACTCTCCCTCCCCACCGACACCACACTCCCCGCACTCCCACTACCCACCGACACCACATTCCGCGCACTCCCACTACCCACCGACACCACACTCCCCGCACTCCCACTACCCACCGACACCACACTCCCCGCACTCTCCCTCCCCACCGACAGCACACTCCCCGCACTCCCACTACCCAACGACACCACACTCCCCGCTCTCCCACTACCCACCGACACCACACTCCCTGCACTCCCACTACCCACCGACACCACACTCCCCGCACTCCCCCTACCCAGCAACACCACATTCCCCGCACTCCCACTACCCACCGACACCACACTCCCCGCACTCTCCCCCAACTCACCGACAGCACACTCCCCACACTCCCACTACCCACCGACACTACACTCCCCGCACTCCCACTACCCACCGACACCACACTCTCCGCACTCCCACAACCACCGACACCACACTCCCCACACTCCCCCTACCCACCGACACCACACTCTCCGCACTCCCACAACCACCGACACCACACTCCCCGCACTCTCCCTCCCCACCGACACCACACTCCCCGCACTCCCACTACCCACCGACCCCCCACTCCCCGCACTCCCACTACCCACCGATACCACACTCCCCGCACTCCCACTACCCACCGACACCACACTCCCCGCACTCTCCCTCCCCACCGACACCACACTCCCCGCACTCCCACTACCCACCGACACCACACTCCCCGCTCTCCCACTACCCACCGACACCACACTCCCTGCACTCCCACTACCCACCGACACCACACTCCCCGCACTCCCCCTACCCACCGACACCACATTCCCCGCACTCCCACTACCCACCGACACCACACTCCCCGCACTCTCCCCCAACTCACCGACACCACACTCCCCACACTCCCACTACCCACCGACACCACACTCCCCGCACTCCCACTACCCACCGACACCACACTCTCCGCACTCCCACAACCACCGACACCACACTCCCCGCACTCTCCCCCAACTCACCGACACCACACTCCCCACACTCTCCCCCTACCCACCGACAGCACACTCCCTGCACTCCCCCTACCCACCGACACCACACTCCCTGCACTCCCCCTACCCACCGACACCACACTCGCCGCACTCTTCCCCTACTCACCGACACCACACTCCCCGCACCCCCCCTACCTACCGACACCACACTCCTCACACTCCCCATACCCACCGACACCACTCTCCCCACAGTCCCCCTACCCACTGACACCGCACTCCCCCTACCCCCGACACCACACTCCCACACCCACCTCCACCACACTCCCCCACCCACCTCCACCACACTCCCCGCATTCCCCCTACCCACCGACACCACACTCCCCGCACTCTCCCTCCCCACCGACACCACACTCCCCGCACTCTCCCCGTACTCTCCACCACACTCCCCCCTTACCCGACGTCACACTCCCCGCACTCTCCCCGCACCCCACACCACACTCCCCGCACTCTCCCTGTACCCTACACCACACTCCCCGCACTATCCCCCTACCCACCGACACCAAACTCCCCTCACTCCCCCTACCCTCCGACACCACACTCCCCTCACTCCCCCTACCCACTAACAGCACATTCCCCGCACTCCCCCTACCCACCAACACCGCACTCCCCGCACTCGCCCTACCCACCGACACCACACTCCCCGCACTCTCCCCTTACCCACCGACACCACACACCCCGCGCTCTCCCCCTACCCACCGACACCACACTCCCCACACTCCCCCTACCCACCGACACCACACTCCCCGCACTCCCCCTACCCACCGACACCACACTCCCCGCACTCCCCCTACCCACCGACACCACACTCCCCGCACTCCCCCTACCCACCGACACCACACTCCCCGCACTCCACCAACCCACCGACACCACACTCCCCGCACTCCCCCTACCCACCGACACCACACTCCCCGCACTCCCCCTACCCACTGACACCACACTCCCCGCACTCCCCCTACCCCCGACACCACACTCCCCCTACCCACCTCCACCACACTCCCCCCGTGCACTCTCCCCGTACCCTCCACCACACTCCCCGCACTCTCCCCGTGCCCGACTCCACACTCCCTGCATTCTCCCCGTACCCTCCGCCACACTCCCCGCACTCTCCCCTTAACGACACCACATTCCCCGCACTCCCCCTATCACCGACACCACACTCACCGCACTCTCCCCCTACCCACCAACACCACACTCACCGCACTCTCCCCCTACCCACCGACACCGCACTCCCCGCACTCCCCCTACCCACTGACACCACACTCCCCACACTCCCCCTACCCACCGACACCACACTCCCGGCACTCTCCCCCTACCCACCGACACCGCACTCCCCGCACTCCCCCTACCCACCGACACCGCACTCCCCGCACTCCCCCTACCCACTGACACCACACTCCCCGCACTCCCCCTACCCCCGACACCACACTACCCCTACCCACCTCCACCACACTCCCCCTACCCACCGACACCACACTCCCCCTCCCCACCTCCACCACACTCCCCGCACTCCCCCCACCCACCAACACCACACTCCCCGCACTCTCCCCCGACCCACCGACACCACAGTCCCCGCACTCCCCCTACCCACCGACACCACACTCCCCGCACTCTCCCTACCCACCGACACCACACTCCCCGCACTCCCCCTACCCACCGACACCACACTCCCCGCACTCCCCCTACCCACCGACACCACACTCCCCGCACTCCCCCTACCCACCGACACCACACTCCCCGCACTCTCTCCCTACCCACCGACACCACACTCCCCGCACTCCCCCTACCCAAAGACACCACACTCCCCGCACTCCCCCTACCCACCGACACCACACTCCCCGCACTCCCCCTACCCACCGACACCACACTCCCCACACTCTCCCCCTACCCACCGACACCATATACCTCGCTCTCCCCCTACCCACCGACACCACACTCCCCGAACTCCCACTACCCACCGACACCACACTCATCGCACTCCCCCTACCCACCGACACCACACTCCCTGCACTCTCCCCCTACCCACTGACACCACACTCCCCGCACCCCCCCTACCCACCGACACCACACTCCCCGCACTCCCCCTACCCAAAGACACCACACTCCCCGCACTCCCCCTACCCACCGACACCACACTCCCCGCACTCCCCCGACCCACCGACACCACACTCCCCACACTCTCCCCCTAGCCACCGACACCATATACCTCGCACTCTCCCCCTACCCACCGACACCATATACCTCGCACTCTCCCCCTACCCACTGACACCACACTCCCCATACCCACCGACACCACACTCCCCGCACTCTCCCTCCCCACCGACACCACACTCCCCGCACTCCCACTACCCACCGACACCACACTCCCCTAACTCCCACTACCCACCGACACCACACTCCCCGCACTCCCACTACCCACCGACACCACACTCCCCGCACTCCCACTACCCACCGACACCACACTCCCCGCACTCCCACTACCCACCGACACCACACTCCCCGGACTCTCATTACCCACCGACACCACACTCCCCGCACTCTCCCTCCCCACCGACACCACACTCCCCGCACTCCCACTACCCACCGACACCACACTCCCCGCACTCCCACTACCCACCGACACCACACTCCCCGCACTCCCACTACCCACCGACACCACACTCCCCGCACTCCCACTACCCACCGACACCACACTCCCTGCACTCCCACTACCCACCGACACCACACTCCCCGCACTCCCACTACCCACCGACACCACACTCCCCGCACTCCCACTACCCACCGACACCACACTCCCCGCACTCCCCCTACCCACTGACACCACACTCGCCGCACTCTTCCCCTACTCACCGACACCACACTCCCCGCACCCCCCCTTCCTACCGACACCACACTCCCCACACTCCCCAGACCCACCGACACCACTCTCCCCACACTCCCCCTACCCACTGACACCGCACTCCACCTACCCCCGACACCACACTCCCCCACCCACCTCCACCACACTCCCCGCACTCCCCCTACCCACCGACACCACACTCCCCTCACTCCCCCTACCCACCGACACCACACTCCCCGCACTCCCCCTACCCACCGACACCACACCCGCCGCACTCTCCCGACCCACTGACACTACACCCCCCCCTACCCACCGACACCACACTCCCCCTACCCACCACCACCACACTCCCCGCACTCTCCCCCTACCCACCGACATCACACTCCCTGCACTCCCCCTACCCACCGACACCACACTCCCCGCATTCCCCCTACCCACTGACACCACACTCCCCGCAATCCCCCTACCCACCGAACACCACACTCCCTGCACTCCCCCTACCCACCGACACCACACTCCCCGCACTCCCCCTACCCACCGACACCACACTCCCCGCACTCACCCTACCCCCCGACACCACACTCCCCGTACTCCCCCTACCCACCAACACCACACTCCCCGCACTCGCCCTACCCACCGACACCACACTCCCCGAACTCCCACTACCCACCGACACCACACTCATCGCACTCCCCCTACCCACCGACACCACACTCCCTGCACTCTCCCCCTACCCACTGACACCACACTCCCCGCACCCCCCCTACCCACCGACACCACACTCCCCGCACTCCCCCTACCCAAAGACACCACACTCCCCGCACTCCCCCTACCCACCGACACCACACTCCCCGCACTCCCCCGACCCACCGACACCACACTCCCCACACTCTCCCCCTACCCACCGACACCATATACCTCGCACTCTCCCCCTACCCACCGACACCATATACCTCGCACTCTCCCCCTACCCACTGACACCACACTCCCCATACCCACCGACACCACACTCCCCGCACTCCCCCTACCCACCGACACCACACACCCCGCACTCTCCCCCGATTCACCGACACCACACTCCCCACATTCCCCCTACCCACCGACACCACACTCCCCACACTCCCCCTACCCACTGACACCACACTCCCCGCACTCGCCCTACTCACCGACACCACACTCCCCGCACTCTCCCCGTACCCACCGACACCATACTCCCCACACTCTCCCCCTACCTACCCTCCACCACACTCCCCGCACTCTCCCCTTGCCCTCCTCCACACTCCCCGCACTCTCCCCTTGCCCTCCACCACACTCCCTGCACTCACCACACACTCTCCCCGTACCCTACACCACACCCCCCGCATTCTCCCCTTGCCCTCCACCACACTCCCCGCACTCTCCCCGTACCCGACGCCACACTCCCCGCACTGTCCCCGTACCCCACACCACACTCCCCGCGCTCTCCCCTTACCGACACCACATTCCCCGCACTCCCCCTACCCACCGACACCACACTCACCGCACTCCCCCTACCCCCAACACCACACTCCCCTTACCCACCTTCACCACACTCCCCGCACTCCCCCTACCCACCGACACCACACTCCCCGCACTCCCCCTACCCACTGACACCACACTCCCCGCACTCCCCCTCCCCACCGACACCACACTCCCCGCACTCCCCCTACCCACCGACACCACACTCCCCGCACTCCCCCTACCCACCAACACCACACTCCCCGCACTCCCCCTACCCACTGACACCACACTCCCCGCACTCCCCCTCCCCACCGACACCACACTCCCCGCACTCCCCCTACCCACCAACACCACACTCCCCGCACCCCCCCTACACACCGACACCATACTCCCCGCACTCCCCCTACCCACCGACACCACACACCCCGCACTCCCCCTACCCACCGACACCACACTCCCCGCACTCCCCCTACCCACCGACACCACACACCCCGCACTCTCCCCCTACCCACCAACACCACACTCCCCGCACTCCCCCTACCCACCGACACCACACTCCCGCACTCTCCCGCTACCCACCAACACCACACTCCCCGCACTCCCCCTACCCACCGACACCACACTCCCCGCACTCCCCCTACCCACCGACACCACACTCCCCGCACTCCCCCTACCCACCGACACCACACTCATCGCACTCCCCCTACCCACCGACACCACACTCCCCGCACTCTCCCCTACCCACCGACACCACACTCCCCGCACTCCCCCTACCCACCGACACCACACTCCCCGCACTCCCCCTACCCACCGACACCACACTCCCCGCACTCCCCCTACCCACCGACACCACACTCCCGGCACTCCCCCTACCCAAAGACACCACACTCCCCACACTCCCCCTACCCACCGACACCACACTCCCCGCACTCCCCCTACCCACCGACACCACACTCCCCACACTCCCCCTACCCACCGACACCACACTCCCCGCACTCCCCCTACCCACCGACACCACACTACCCACACTCTCCCCCTACCCACCGACACCATATACCTCGCACTCTACCCCTACCCACCGACACCACACTCCCCATACCCACCGACACGACACTCCCCGCACTCTCCCTCCCCACCGACACCACACTCCCCGCACTCCCACTACCCACCGACATCACACTCCCCGCACTCCCCCTACCCACCGACACCACAATCCCCGCACTCTCTCCCTAACCACCGACACCACACTCCCGGCACTCTCCCCCTACCCACCGACATCACACTCCCCGCACTCCCCCTACCCACCGACACCACACTCCCCGCACTCCCCCTACCCACCGACACCACACTCCCCGCACTCTCCCCCTACCCACCGACACCACACTCCCCGCACTCTCCCCCTACCCACCGACACCACACTCCCGGCACTCTCCCCCTACCCACCGACATCACACTCCCCGCACTCCCCCTACCCACCGACACCACACTCCCGGCACTCTCCCCCTACCCACCGACATCACACTCCCCGCACTCCCCCTACCCACCACCACCACACTCCCGGCACTCTCCCCCTACCCACCGACATCACACTCCCCACATTCCCCCTACCCACCGACACCACACTCCCCGCAATCCCCCTACCCACCACCACCACACTCCCGGCACTCTCCCCCTACCCACCGACATCACACTCCCCACATTCCCCCTACCCACCGACACCACACTCCCCACACTCCCCCTACCCACCGACACCACACTCCCCGCACTCTCCCCGTACCCACCGACACCATACTCCCCACACTCTCCCCCTACCCACCCTCCACCACACTCCCCGCACTCTCCCCGAACCCCGTACCCCACTCCCCGCACTCTCCCCTTGCCCTCCTCCACACTCCCCGCACTCTCCCCTTGCCCTCCACCACACTCCCTGCACTCTCCCCACACTCTCCCCGTACCCTACACCACACTCCCCGCATTCTCCCCTTGCCCTCCACCACACTCCCCGCACTCTCCCCGTACCCGACGCCACACTCCCCGCACTGTCCCCGTACCCCACACCACACTCCCCGCGCTCTCCCCTTACCGACACCACATTCCCCGCACTCCCCCTACCCACCGACACCACACTCACCGCACTCCCCCTACCCCCAACACCACACCCCCCCTACCCACCTTCACCACACTCCCCGCACTCCCCCTACCCACCGACACCACACTCCCCGCACTCCCCCTACCCACCGACACCACACTCCCCGCACTCCCCCTACCCACTGACACCACACTCCCCGCACTCCCCCTATCCACCGACACCACACTCCCCGCACTCCCCCTACCCACCAACACCACACTCCCCGCACTCCCCCTACACACCGACACCATACTCCCCGCACTCCCCCTACCCACCGACACCACACACCCCGCACTCCCCCTACCCACCGACACCACACTCCCCGCACTCCCCCTACCCACAGACACCACACTCCCCGCACTCTCCCCCTACCCACCAACACCACACTCCCCGCACTCCCCCTACCCACCGACACCACACTCCCCGCACTCTCCCCCTACCCACCAACACCACACTCCCCGCACTCCCCCTACCCACCGACACCACACTCCCCGCACTCCCCCTACCCACCGACACCACACTCCCCGCACTCCCCCTACCCACCGACACCACACTCCCCGCACTCCCCCTACCCACCGACACCACACTCATCGCACTCCCCCTACCCACCGACACCACACTCCCCGCACTCTCCCCTACCCACCGACACCACACTCCCCGCACTCCCCCTACCCACCGACACCACACTCCCCGCACTCCCCCTACCCACCGACACCACACTCCCCGCACTCCCCCTACCCACCGACACCACACTCCCCGCACTCCCCCTACCCACCGACACCACAGTCCCCGCACTGCCCCTACCCACCGACACCACACTCCCCGCACTCCCCCTACCCAAAGACACCACACTCCCCGCACTCCCCCTACCCACCGACACCACACTCCCCGCACTCCCCCTACCCACCGACACCACACTCCCCACACTCCCCCGACCCACCGACACCACACTCCCCGCACTCCCCCTACCCACCGACACCACACTCCCCACACTCTCCCCCTACCCACCGACACCATATACCTCGCACTCTACCCCTACCCACCGACACCACACTCCCCATACCCACCGACACCACACCCCCCGCACTCTCCCTCCCCACCGACACCACACTCCCCGCACTCCCACTACCCACCGACACCACACTCCCCGCACTCCCACTACCCACCGACACCACACTCCCCGCACTCCCACTACCCACCGACACCACATTCCCCGCACTCTCCCTCCCCACTGACACCACACTCCCCGCACTCCACCAACCCACCGACACCACACTCCCCCTACCCACCGACACCACACTCCCCGCACTCTCCCCCAACTCACCGACACCACACTCCCCACACTCTCCCCCTACCCACCGACAGCACACTCCCCGCAGTCCCCCTACCCACCGACACCACACTCGCCGCACTCTTCCCCTCCTCACCGACACCACACTCCCCGCACCCCCCCTACCTACCGACACCACACTCCCCACATTCCCCGTACCCACCGACACCACTCTCCCCAACCTCCCCATACCCACCGACACCACTCTCCCCACACTCCCCACACTCCCCCTACCCACCGACACCACTCTCCCCACACTCCCCCTACCCACTGACACCGCACTCCACCTACCCCCGACACCACACTCCCCCACCCACCTCCACCACACTCCCCCACCCACCTCCACCACACTCCCCGCACTCCCCCTACCCACCAACACCACACTCCCCGCACTCCCCCTACCCACCAACACCAAACTCCCCTCACTCCCCCTACCCACCGACACCACACTCCCCGCACTCCCCCTACCCACCGACACCACACTCCCCGCACTCTCCTCCTACCCACTAACAGCACATTCCCCGCACTCCCCCTACCCACCAACACCACACTCCCCGCACTCGCCCTACCCACCGACACCACACTCCCCGCACTCTCCCCTTACCCACCGACACCACACACCCCGCGCTCTCCCCCTACCCACCGACACCACACTCCCCACACTCCCCCTACCCACCGACACCACACTCCCCGCACTCCCCCTACCCACCGACATCACACTCCCGGCACTCCCCCTACCCACCGACACCACACTCCCCGCACTCCCCCTACCCACCGACACCACACTCCCCGCACTCCACCAACCCACCGACACCACACTCCCCGCACTCCCCCTACCCACCGACACCACACTCCCCGCACTCCCCCTACCCACCGACACCACACTCCCCGCACTCCCACTACCCAACAACACCACACCCCCCGCACTCTCCCGACCCACTGACACGACACCCCCCCTACCCACCGACACCACACTCCCCACACTCCCCCTACCCACCACCACCACACTCCCCGCACTCTCCCCCTACCCACCGACATCACACTCCCCGCACTCCCCCTACCCACCGACACAACACTACCCACATTCCCCCTACCCACCGACACCACACTCCCCGCACTCCCCCTACCCACCGACACCACACTCCCCGCATTCCCCCTACCCACCGACACCACACTCCCCGCACTCCCCCTACCCACCGACACCACACTCCCCGCACTCCCCCTACACACCGACACCACACTCCCCGCACTCCCCCTACCCACCGACACCACAGTCCCCGCACTCCCCCTACCCACCGACACCACATTCCCCGCACTCCCCCTACCCACCGACACCACACTCCCCGCACTCCCCCTACCCACCGACACCACACTCCCCGCACTCCCCCTACCCACCGACACCACACTCCCCACACTCTCCCCTTACCCACCGACACCATATACCTCGCACTCTCCCCCTACCCACCGACACCATAGACCTCGCACTCTCCCCCTACCCACCGACACCACACTCCCCATACCCACCGACACCACACTCCCCGCACTCTCCCTCCCCACCGACACCACACTCCCCGCACTCCCACTACCCACCGACACCACATTCCGCGCACTCCCACTACCCACCGACACCACACTCCCCGCACTCCCACTACCCACCGACACCACACTCCCCGCACTCTCCCTCCCCACCGACAGCACACTCCCCGCACTCCCACTACCCAACGACACCACACTCCCCGCTCTCCCACTACCCACCGACACCACACTCCCTGCACTCCCACTACCCACCGACACCACACTCCCCGCACTCCCCCTACCCAGCAACACCACATTCCCCGCACTCCCACTACCCACCGACACCACACTCCCCGCACTCTCCCCCAACTCACCGACAGCACACTCCCCACACTCCCACTACCCACCGACACTACACTCCCCGCACTCCCACTACCCACCGACACCACACTCTCCGCACTCCCACAACCACCGACACCACACTCCCCACACTCCCCCTACCCACCGACACCACACTCTCCGCACTCCCACAACCACCGACACCACACTCCCCGCACTCTCCCTCCCCACCGACACCACACTCCCCGCACTCCCACTACCCACCGACCCCCCACTCCCCGCACTCCCACTACCCACCGATACCACACTCCCCGCACTCCCACTACCCACCGACACCACACTCCCCGCACTCTCCCTCCCCACCGACACCACACTCCCCGCACTCCCACTACCCACCGACACCACACTCCCCGCTCTCCCACTACCCACCGACACCACACTCCCTGCACTCCCACTACCCACCGACACCACACTCCCCGCACTCCCCCTACCCACCGACACCACATTCCCCGCACTCCCACTACCCACCGACACCACACTCCCCGCACTCTCCCCCAACTCACCGACACCACACTCCCCACACTCCCACTACCCACCGACACCACACTCCCCGCACTCCCACTACCCACCGACACCACACTCTCCGCACTCCCACAACCACCGACACCACACTCCCCGCACTCTCCCCCAACTCACCGACACCACACTCCCCACACTCTCCCCCTACCCACCGACAGCACACTCCCTGCACTCCCCCTACCCACCGACACCACACTCCCCGCACTCCCCCTACCCACCGACACCACACTCGCCGCACTCTTCCCCTACTCACCGACACCACACTCCCCGCACCCCCCCTACCTACCGACACCACACTCCTCACACTCCCCATACCCACCAACACCACTCTCCCCACAGTCCCCCTACCCACTGACACCGCACTCCCCCTACCCCCGACACCACACTCCCACACCCACCTCCACCACACTCCCCCACCCACCTCCACCACACTCCCCGCATTCCCCCTACCCACCGACACCACACTCCCCCACTCCCCCTACCCAAAGACACCACACTCCCCATACCCACCGACACCACACTCCCCGCACTCTCCCTCCCCACCGACACCACACTCCCCGCACTCTCCCCGTACTCTCCACCACACTCCCCCCTTACCCGACGTCACACTCCCCGCACTCTCCCCGCACCCCACACCACACTCCCCGCACTCTCCCTGTACCCTACACCACACTCCCCGCACTATCCCCCTACCCACCGACACCAAACTCCCCTCACTCCCCCTACCCTCCGACACCACACTCCCCTCACTCCCCCTACCCACTAACAGCACATTCCCCGCACTCCCCCTACCCACCAACACCGCACTCCCCGCACTCGCCCTACCCACCGACACCACACTCCCCGCACTCTCCCCTTACCCACCGACACCACACACCCCGCGCTCTCCCCCTACCCACCGACACCACACTCCCCACACTCCCCCTACCCACCGACACCACACTCCCCGCACTCCCCCTACCCACCGACACCACACTCCCCGCACTCCCCCTACCCACCGACACCACACTCCCCGCACTCCCCCTACCCACCGACACCACACTCCCCGCACTCCACCAACCCACCGACACCACACTCCCCGCACTCCCCCTACCCACCGACACCACACTCCCCGCACTCCCCCTACCCACTGACACCACACTCCCCGCACTCCCCCTACCCCCGACACCACACTCCCCCTACCCACCTCCACCACACTCCCCCCGTGCACTCTCCCCGTACCCTCCACCACACTCCCCGCACTCTCCCCGTGCCCGACTCCACACTCCCTGCATTCTCCCCGTACCCTCCGCCACACTCCCCGCACTCTCCCCTTAACGACACCACATTCCCCGCACTCCCCCTATCACCGACACCACACTCACCGCACTCTCCCCCTACCCACCAACACCACACTCACCGCACTCTCCCCCTACCCACCGACACCGCACTCCCCGCACTCCCCCTACCCACTGACACCACACTCCCCGCACTCCCCCTACCCACCGACACCACACTCCCCGCACTCCCCCTACCCACCGACACCACACTCCCCGCACTCCCACTACCCAACAACACCACACCCCCCGCACTCTCCCGACCCACTGACACGACACCCCCCCCTACCCACCGACACCACACTCCCCACACTCCCCCTACCCACCACCACCACACTCCCCGCACTCTCCCCCTACCCACCGACATCACACTCCCCGCACTCCCCCTACCCACCGACACAACACTACCCACATTCCCCCTACCCACCGACACCACACTCCCCGCACTCCCCCTACCCACCGACACCACACTCCCCGCATTCCCCCTACCCACCGACACCACACTCCCCGCACTCCCCCTACCCACCGACACCACACTCCCCGCACTCCCCCTACACACCGACACCACACTCCCCGCACTCCCCCTACCCACCGACACCACAGTCCCCGCACTCCCCCTACCCACCGACACCACATTCCCCGCACTCCCCCTACCCACCGACACCACACTCCCCGCACTCCCCCTACCCACCGACACCACACTCCCCGCACTCCCCCTACCCACCGACACCACACTCCCCACACTCTCCCCTTACCCACCGACACCATATACCTCGCACTCTCCCCCTACCCACCGACACCATAGACCTCGCACTCTCCCCCTACCCACCGACACCACACTCCCCATACCCACCGACACCACACTCCCCGCACTCTCCCTCCCCACCGACACCACACTCCCCGCACTCCCACTACCCACCGACACCACATTCCGCGCACTCCCACTACCCACCGACACCACACTCCCCGCACTCCCACTACCCACCGACACCACACTCCCCGCACTCTCCCTCCCCACCGACAGCACACTCCCCGCACTCCCACTACCCAACGACACCACACTCCCCGCTCTCCCACTACCCACCGACACCACACTCCCTGCACTCCCACTACCCACCGACACCACACTCCCCGCACTCCCCCTACCCAGCAACACCACATTCCCCGCACTCCCACTACCCACCGACACCACACTCCCCGCACTCTCCCCCAACTCACCGACAGCACACTCCCCACACTCCCACTACCCACCGACACTACACTCCCCGCACTCCCACTACCCACCGACACCACACTCTCCGCACTCCCACAACCACCGACACCACACTCCCCACACTCCCCCTACCCACCGACACCACACTCTCCGCACTCCCACAACCACCGACACCACACTCCCCGCACTCTCCCTCCCCACCGACACCACACTCCCCGCACTCCCACTACCCACCGACCCCCCACTCCCCGCACTCCCACTACCCACCGATACCACACTCCCCGCACTCCCACTACCCACCGACACCACACTCCCCGCACTCTCCCTCCCCACCGACACCACACTCCCCGCACTCCCACTACCCACCGACACCACACTCCCCGCTCTCCCACTACCCACCGACACCACACTCCCTGCACTCCCACTACCCACCGACACCACACTCCCCGCACTCCCCCTACCCACCGACACCACATTCCCCGCACTCCCACTACCCACCGACACCACACTCCCCGCACTCTCCCCCAACTCACCGACACCACACTCCCCACACTCCCACTACCCACCGACACCACACTCCCCGCACTCCCACTACCCACCGACACCACACTCTCCGCACTCCCACAACCACCGACACCACACTCCCCGCACTCTCCCCCAACTCACCGACACCACACTCCCCACACTCTCCCCCTACCCACCGACAGCACACTCCCTGCACTCCCCCTACCCACCGACACCACACTCCCCGCACTCCCCCTACCCACCGACACCACACTCGCCGCACTCTTCCCCTACTCACCGACACCACACTCCCCGCACCCCCCCTACCTACCGACACCACACTCCTCACACTCCCCATACCCACCAACACCACTCTCCCCACAGTCCCCCTACCCACTGACACCGCACTCCCCCTACCCCCGACACCACACTCCCACACCCACCTCCACCACACTCCCCCACCCACCTCCACCACACTCCCCGCATTCCCCCTACCCACCGACACCACACTCCCCCACTCCCCCTACCCAAAGACACCACACTCCCCATACCCACCGACACCACACTCCCCGCACTCTCCCTCCCCACCGACACCACACTCCCCGCACTCTCCCCGTACTCTCCACCACACTCCCCCCTTACCCGACGTCACACTCCCCGCACTCTCCCCGCACCCCACACCACACTCCCCGCACTCTCCCTGTACCCTACACCACACTCCCCGCACTATCCCCCTACCCACCGACACCAAACTCCCCTCACTCCCCCTACCCTCCGACACCACACTCCCCTCACTCCCCCTACCCACTAACAGCACATTCCCCGCACTCCCCCTACCCACCAACACCGCACTCCCCGCACTCGCCCTACCCACCGACACCACACTCCCCGCACTCTCCCCTTACCCACCGACACCACACACCCCGCGCTCTCCCCCTACCCACCGACACCACACTCCCCACACTCCCCCTACCCACCGACACCACACTCCCCGCACTCCCCCTACCCACCGACACCACACTCCCCGCACTCCCCCTACCCACCGACACCACACTCCCCGCACTCCCCCTACCCACCGACACCACACTCCCCGCACTCCACCAACCCACCGACACCACACTCCCCGCACTCCCCCTACCCACCGACACCACACTCCCCGCACTCCCCCTACCCACTGACACCACACTCCCCGCACTCCCCCTACCCCCGACACCACACTCCCCCTACCCACCTCCACCACACTCCCCCCGTGCACTCTCCCCGTACCCTCCACCACACTCCCCGCACTCTCCCCGTGCCCGACTCCACACTCCCTGCATTCTCCCCGTACCCTCCGCCACACTCCCCGCACTCTCCCCTTAACGACACCACATTCCCCGCACTCCCCCTATCACCGACACCACACTCACCGCACTCTCCCCCTACCCACCAACACCACACTCACCGCACTCTCCCCCTACCCACCGACACCGCACTCCCCGCACTCCCCCTACCCACTGACACCACACTCCCCGCACTCCCCCTACCCACCGACACCACACTCCCGGCACTCTCCCCCTACCCACCGACACCGCACTCCCCGCACTCCCCCTACCCACCGACACCGCACTCCCCGCACTCCCCCTACCCACTGACACCACACTCCCCGCACTCCCCCTACCCACCGACACCACACTCCCGGCACTCTCCCCCTACCCACCGACACCGCACTCCCCGCACTCCCCCTACCCACCGACACCGCACTCCCCGCACTCCCCCTACCCACTGACACCACACTCCCCGCACTCCCCCTACCCCCGACACCACACTACCCCTACCCACCTCCACCACACTCCCCCTACCCACCGACACCACACTCCCCCTCCCCACCTCCACCACACTCCCCGCACTCCCCCCACCCACCAACACCACACTCCCCGCACTCTCCCCCGACCCACCGACACCACAGTCCCCGCACTCCCCCTACCCACCGACACCACACTCCCCGCACTCTCCCTACCCACCGACACCACACTCCCCGCACTCCCCCTACCCACCGACACCACACTCCCCGCACTCCCCCTACCCACCGACACCACACTCCCCGCACTCCCCCTACCCACCGACACCACACTCCCCGCACTCTCTCCCTACCCACCGACACCACACTCCCCGCACTCCCCCTACCCAAAGACACCACACTCCCCGCACTCCCCCTACCCACCGACACCACACTCCCCGCACTCCCCCTACCCACCGACACCACACTCCCCACACTCTCCCCCTACCCACCGACACCATATACCTCGCTCTCCCCCTACCCACCGACACCACACTCCCCGAACTCCCACTACCCACCGACACCACACTCATCGCACTCCCCCTACCCACCGACACCACACTCCCTGCACTCTCCCCCTACCCACTGACACCACACTCCCCGCACCCCCCCTACCCACCGACACCACACTCCCCGCACTCCCCCTACCCAAAGACACCACACTCCCCGCACTCCCCCTACCCACCGACACCACACTCCCCGCACTCCCCCGACCCACCGACACCACACTCCCCACACTCTCCCCCTACCCACCGACACCATATACCTCGCACTCTCCCCCTACCCACCGACACCATATACCTCGCACTCTCCCCCTACCCACTGACACCACACTCCCCATACCCACCGACACCACACTCCCCGCACTCTCCCTCCCCACCGACACCACACTCCCCGCACTCCCACTACCCACCGACACCACACTCCCCTAACTCCCACTACCCACCGACACCACACTCCCCGCACTCCCACTACCCACCGACACCACACTCCCCGCACTCCCACTACCCACCGACACCACACTCCCCGCACTCCCACTACCCACCGACACCACACTCCCCGCACTCTCATTACCCACCGACACCACACTCCCCGCACTCTCCCTCCCCACCGACACCACACTCCCCGCACTCCCACTACCCACCGACACCACACTCCCACTACCCACCGACACCACACTCCCCGCACTCCCACTACCCACCGACACCACACTCCCCGCACTCTCCCCCAACTCACCGACAGCACACTCCCCACACTCCCACTACCCACCGACACTACACTCCCCGCACTCCCACTACCCACCGACACCACACTCTCCGCACTCCCACAACCACCGACACCACACTCCCCACACTCCCCCTACCCACCGACACCACACTCTCCGCACTCCCACAACCACCGACACCACACTCCCCGCACTCTCCCTCCCCACCGACACCACACTCCCCGCACTCCCACTACCCACCGACCCCCCACTCCCCGCACTCCCACTACCCACCGATACCACACTCCCCGCACTCCCACTACCCACCGACACCACACTCCCCGCACTCTCCCTCCCCACCGACACCACACTCCCCGCACTCCCACTACCCACCGACACCACACTCCCCGCTCTCCCACTACCCACCGACACCACACTCCCTGCACTCCCACTACCCACCGACACCACACTCCCCGCACTCCCCCTACCCACCGACACCACATTCCCCGCACTCCCACTACCCACCGACACCACACTCCCCGCACTCTCCCCCAACTCACCGACACCACACTCCCCACACTCCCACTACCCACCGACACCACACTCCCCGCACTCCCACTACCCACCGACACCACACTCTCCGCACTCCCACAACCACCGACACCACACTCCCCGCACTCTCCCCCAACTCACCGACACCACACTCCCCACACTCTCCCCCTACCCACCGACAGCACACTCCCTGCACTCCCCCTACCCACCGACACCACACTCCCCGCACTCCCCCTACCCACCGACACCACACTCGCCGCACTCTTCCCCTACTCACCGACACCACACTCCCCGCACCCCCCCTACCTACCGACACCACACTCCTCACACTCCCCATACCCACCAACACCACTCTCCCCACAGTCCCCCTACCCACTGACACCGCACTCCCCCTACCCCCGACACCACACTCCCACACCCACCTCCACCACACTCCCCCACCCACCTCCACCACACTCCCCGCATTCCCCCTACCCACCGACACCACACTCCCCCACTCCCCCTACCCAAAGACACCACACTCCCCATACCCACCGACACCACACTCCCCGCACTCTCCCTCCCCACCGACACCACACTCCCCGCACTCTCCCCGTACTCTCCACCACACTCCCCCCTTACCCGACGTCACACTCCCCGCACTCTCCCCGCACCCCACACCACACTCCCCGCACTCTCCCTGTACCCTACACCACACTCCCCGCACTATCCCCCTACCCACCGACACCAAACTCCCCTCACTCCCCCTACCCTCCGACACCACACTCCCCTCACTCCCCCTACCCACTAACAGCACATTCCCCGCACTCCCCCTACCCACCAACACCGCACTCCCCGCACTCGCCCTACCCACCGACACCACACTCCCCGCACTCTCCCCTTACCCACCGACACCACACACCCCGCGCTCTCCCCCTACCCACCGACACCACACTCCCCACACTCCCCCTACCCACCGACACCACACTCCCCGCACTCCCCCTACCCACCGACACCACACTCCCCGCACTCCCCCTACCCACCGACACCACACTCCCCGCACTCCCCCTACCCACCGACACCACACTCCCCGCACTCCACCAACCCACCGACACCACACTCCCCGCACTCCCCCTACCCACCGACACCACACTCCCCGCACTCCCCCTACCCACTGACACCACACTCCCCGCACTCCCCCTACCCCCGACACCACACTCCCCCTACCCACCTCCACCACACTCCCCCCGTGCACTCTCCCCGTACCCTCCACCACACTCCCCGCACTCTCCCCGTGCCCGACTCCACACTCCCTGCATTCTCCCCGTACCCTCCGCCACACTCCCCGCACTCTCCCCTTAACGACACCACATTCCCCGCACTCCCCCTATCACCGACACCACACTCACCGCACTCTCCCCCTACCCACCAACACCACACTCACCGCACTCTCCCCCTACCCACCGACACCGCACTCCCCGCACTCCCCCTACCCACTGACACCACACTCCCCGCACTCCCCCTACCCACCGACACCACACTCCCCGCACTCCCCCTACCCACCGACACCACACTCCCCGCACTCCCACTACCCAACAACACCACACCCCCCGCACTCTCCCGACCCACTGACACGACACCCCCCCCTACCCACCGACACCACACTCCCCACACTCCCCCTACCCACCACCACCACACTCCCCGCACTCTCCCCCTACCCACCGACATCACACTCCCCGCACTCCCCCTACCCACCGACACAACACTACCCACATTCCCCCTACCCACCGACACCACACTCCCCGCACTCCCCCTACCCACCGACACCACACTCCCCGCATTCCCCCTACCCACCGACACCACACTCCCCGCACTCCCCCTACCCACCGACACCACACTCCCCGCACTCCCCCTACACACCGACACCACACTCCCCGCACTCCCCCTACCCACCGACACCACAGTCCCCGCACTCCCCCTACCCACCGACACCACATTCCCCGCACTCCCCCTACCCACCGACACCACACTCCCCGCACTCCCCCTACCCACCGACACCACACTCCCCGCACTCCCCCTACCCACCGACACCACACTCCCCACACTCTCCCCTTACCCACCGACACCATATACCTCGCACTCTCCCCCTACCCACCGACACCATAGACCTCGCACTCTCCCCCTACCCACCGACACCACACTCCCCATACCCACCGACACCACACTCCCCGCACTCTCCCTCCCCACCGACACCACACTCCCCGCACTCCCACTACCCACCGACACCACATTCCGCGCACTCCCACTACCCACCGACACCACACTCCCCGCACTCCCACTACCCACCGACACCACACTCCCCGCACTCTCCCTCCCCACCGACAGCACACTCCCCGCACTCCCACTACCCAACGACACCACACTCCCCGCTCTCCCACTACCCACCGACACCACACTCCCTGCACTCCCACTACCCACCGACACCACACTCCCCGCACTCCCCCTACCCAGCAACACCACATTCCCCGCACTCCCACTACCCACCGACACCACACTCCCCGCACTCTCCCCCAACTCACCGACAGCACACTCCCCACACTCCCACTACCCACCGACACTACACTCCCCGCACTCCCACTACCCACCGACACCACACTCTCCGCACTCCCACAACCACCGACACCACACTCCCCACACTCCCCCTACCCACCGACACCACACTCTCCGCACTCCCACAACCACCGACACCACACTCCCCGCACTCTCCCTCCCCACCGACACCACACTCCCCGCACTCCCACTACCCACCGACCCCCCACTCCCCGCACTCCCACTACCCACCGATACCACACTCCCCGCACTCCCACTACCCACCGACACCACACTCCCCGCACTCTCCCTCCCCACCGACACCACACTCCCCGCACTCCCACTACCCACCGACACCACACTCCCCGCTCTCCCACTACCCACCGACACCACACTCCCTGCACTCCCACTACCCACCGACACCACACTCCCCGCACTCCCCCTACCCACCGACACCACATTCCCCGCACTCCCACTACCCACCGACACCACACTCCCCGCACTCTCCCCCAACTCACCGACACCACACTCCCCACACTCCCACTACCCACCGACACCACACTCCCCGCACTCCCACTACCCACCGACACCACACTCTCCGCACTCCCACAACCACCGACACCACACTCCCCGCACTCTCCCCCAACTCACCGACACCACACTCCCCACACTCTCCCCCTACCCACCGACAGCACACTCCCTGCACTCCCCCTACCCACCGACACCACACTCCCCGCACTCCCCCTACCCACCGACACCACACTCGCCGCACTCTTCCCCTACTCACCGACACCACACTCCCCGCACCCCCCCTACCTACCGACACCACACTCCTCACACTCCCCATACCCACCAACACCACTCTCCCCACAGTCCCCCTACCCACTGACACCGCACTCCCCCTACCCCCGACACCACACTCCCACACCCACCTCCACCACACTCCCCCACCCACCTCCACCACACTCCCCGCATTCCCCCTACCCACCGACACCACACTCCCCCACTCCCCCTACCCAAAGACACCACACTCCCCATACCCACCGACACCACACTCCCCGCACTCTCCCTCCCCACCGACACCACACTCCCCGCACTCTCCCCGTACTCTCCACCACACTCCCCCCTTACCCGACGTCACACTCCCCGCACTCTCCCCGCACCCCACACCACACTCCCCGCACTCTCCCTGTACCCTACACCACACTCCCCGCACTATCCCCCTACCCACCGACACCAAACTCCCCTCACTCCCCCTACCCTCCGACACCACACTCCCCTCACTCCCCCTACCCACTAACAGCACATTCCCCGCACTCCCCCTACCCACCAACACCGCACTCCCCGCACTCGCCCTACCCACCGACACCACACTCCCCGCACTCTCCCCTTACCCACCGACACCACACACCCCGCGCTCTCCCCCTACCCACCGACACCACACTCCCCACACTCCCCCTACCCACCGACACCACACTCCCCGCACTCCCCCTACCCACCGACACCACACTCCCCGCACTCCCCCTACCCACCGACACCACACTCCCCGCACTCCCCCTACCCACCGACACCACACTCCCCGCACTCCACCAACCCACCGACACCACACTCCCCGCACTCCCCCTACCCACCGACACCACACTCCCCGCACTCCCCCTACCCACTGACACCACACTCCCCGCACTCCCCCTACCCCCGACACCACACTCCCCCTACCCACCTCCACCACACTCCCCCCGTGCACTCTCCCCGTACCCTCCACCACACTCCCCGCACTCTCCCCGTGCCCGACTCCACACTCCCTGCATTCTCCCCGTACCCTCCGCCACACTCCCCGCACTCTCCCCTTAACGACACCACATTCCCCGCACTCCCCCTATCACCGACACCACACTCACCGCACTCTCCCCCTACCCACCAACACCACACTCACCGCACTCTCCCCCTACCCACCGACACCGCACTCCCCGCACTCCCCCTACCCACTGACACCACACTCCCCGCACTCCCCCTACCCACCGACACCACACTCCCGGCACTCTCCCCCTACCCACCGACACCGCACTCCCCGCACTCCCCCTACCCACCGACACCGCACTCCCCGCACTCCCCCTACCCACTGACACCACACTCCCCGCACTCCCCCTACCCACCGACACCACACTCCCGGCACTCTCCCCCTACCCACCGACACCGCACTCCCCGCACTCCCCCTACCCACCGACACCGCACTCCCCGCACTCCCCCTACCCACTGACACCACACTCCCCGCACTCCCCCTACCCCCGACACCACACTACCCCTACCCACCTCCACCACACTCCCCCTACCCACCGACACCACACTCCCCCTCCCCACCTCCACCACACTCCCCGCACTCCCCCCACCCACCAACACCACACTCCCCGCACTCTCCCCCGACCCACCGACACCACAGTCCCCGCACTCCCCCTACCCACCGACACCACACTCCCCGCACTCTCCCTACCCACCGACACCACACTCCCCGCACTCCCCCTACCCACCGACACCACACTCCCCGCACTCCCCCTACCCACCGACACCACACTCCCCGCACTCCCCCTACCCACCGACACCACACTCCCCGCACTCTCTCCCTACCCACCGACACCACACTCCCCGCACTCCCCCTACCCAAAGACACCACACTCCCCGCACTCCCCCTACCCACCGACACCACACTCCCCGCACTCCCCCTACCCACCGACACCACACTCCCCACACTCTCCCCCTACCCACCGACACCATATACCTCGCTCTCCCCCTACCCACCGACACCACACTCCCCGAACTCCCACTACCCACCGACACCACACTCATCGCACTCCCCCTACCCACCGACACCACACTCCCTGCACTCTCCCCCTACCCACTGACACCACACTCCCCGCACCCCCCCTACCCACCGACACCACACTCCCCGCACTCCCCCTACCCAAAGACACCACACTCCCCGCACTCCCCCTACCCACCGACACCACACTCCCCGCACTCCCCCGACCCACCGACACCACACTCCCCACACTCTCCCCCTACCCACCGACACCATATACCTCGCACTCTCCCCCTACCCACCGACACCATATACCTCGCACTCTCCCCCTACCCACTGACACCACACTCCCCATACCCACCGACACCACACTCCCCGCACTCTCCCTCCCCACCGACACCACACTCCCCGCACTCCCACTACCCACCGACACCACACTCCCCTAACTCCCACTACCCACCGACACCACACTCCCCGCACTCCCACTACCCACCGACACCACACTCCCCGCACTCCCACTACCCACCGACACCACACTCCCCGCACTCCCACTACCCACCGACACCACACTCCCCGCACTCTCATTACCCACCGACACCACACTCCCCGCACTCTCCCTCCCCACCGACACCACACTCCCCGCACTCCCACTACCCACCGACACCACACTCCCACTACCCACCGACACCACACTCCCCGCACTCCCACTACCCACCGACACCACACTCCCCGCACTCCCACTACCCACCGACACCACACTCCCTGCACTCCCACTACCCACCGACACCACACTCCCCGCACTCCCACTACCCACCGACACCACACTCCCCGCACTCCCACTACCCACCGACACCACACTCCCCGCACTCCCCCTACCCACTGACACCACACTCGCCGCACTCTTCCCCTACTCACCGACACCACACTCCCCGCACCCCCCCTACCTACCGACACCACACTCCCCACACTCCCCAGACCCACCGACACCACTCTCCCCACACTCCCCCTACCCACTGACACCGCACTCCACCTACCCCCGACACCACACTCCCCCACCCACCTCCACCACACTCCCCGCACTCCCCCTACCCACCGACACCACACTCCCCTCACTCCCCCTACCCACCGACACCACACTCCCCGCACTCCCCCTACCCACCGACACCACACCCGCCGCACTCTCCCGACCCACTGACACTACACCCCCCCCTACCCACCGACACCACACTCCCCCTACCCACCACCACCACACTCCCCGCACTCTCCCCCTACCCACCGACATCACACTCCCCGCACTCCCCTACCCACCGACACCACACTCCCCGCATTCCCCCTACCCACTGACACCACACTCCCCGCAATCCCCCTACCCACCGACACCACACTCCCTGCACTCCCCCTACCCACCGACACCACACTCCCCGCACTCCCCCTACCCACCGACACCACACTCCCCGCACTCACCCTACCCCCCGACACCACACTCCCCGTACTCCCCCTACCCACCAACACCACACTCCCCGCACTCGCCCTACCCACCGACACCACACTCCCCGAACTCCCACTACCCACCGACACCACACTCATCGCACTCCCCCTACCCACCGACACCACACTCCCTGCACTCTCCCCCTACCCACTGACACCACACTCCCCGCACCCCCCCTACCCACCGACACCACACTCCCCGCACTCCCCCTACCCAAAGACACCACACTCCCCCTACCCACCGACACCACACTCCCCGCACTCCCCCGACCCACCGACACCACACTCCCCACACTCTCCCCCTACCCACCGACACCATATACCTCGCACTCTCCCCCTACCCACCGACACCATATACCTCGCACTCTCCCCCTACCCACTGACACCACACTCCCCATACCCACCGACACCACACTCCCCGCACTCTCCCTCCCCACCGACACCACACTCCCCGCACTCCCACTACCCACCGACACCACACTCCCCGCACTCCCACTACCGACCGACACCACACTCCCCGCACTCCCACTACCCACCGACACCACACTCCCCGCACTCCCACTACCCACCGACACCACACTCCCCGCACTCCCACTACCCACCGACACCACACTCCCCGCACTCTCATTACCCACCGACACCACACTCCCCGCACTCTCCCTCCCCACCGACACCACACTCCCCGCACTCCCACTACCCACCGACACCACACTCCCCGCACTCCCACTACCCACCGACACCACACTCCCCGCACTCCCACTACCCACTGACACCACACTCCCCGCACTCCCACTACCCACCGACACCACACTCCCTGCACTCCCACTACCCACCGACACCACACTCCCCGCACTCCCACTACCCACCGACACCACACTCCCCGCACTCCCACTACCCACCGACACCACACTCCCCGCACTCCCCCTACCCACTGACACCACACTCGCCGCACTCTTCCCCTACTCACCGACACCACACTCCCCGCACCCCCCCTACCAAGCGACACCACACTCCCCACACTCCCCATACCCACCGACACCACTCTCCCCACACTCCCCCTACCCACTGACACCGCACTCCACCTACCCCCGACACCACACTCCCCCACCCACCTCCACCACACTCCCCGCACTCCCCCTACCCACCGACACCACACTCCCCTCACTCCCCCTACCCACCGACACCACACTCCCCGCACTCCCCCTACCCACCAACACCACACTCCCCGCACTCCCCCTACACACCGACACCATACTCCCCGCACTCCCCCTACCCACCGACACCACACTCCCCGCACTCCCCCTACCCACCGACACCACACTCCCCGCACTCTCCCCCTACCCACCGACACCACACTCCCCGCACTCCTCCTGCCCACCGACAACACACTCCCCGCACTCTCCCCCTACCCACTAACAGCACATTTCCTGCACTCCCCCTACCCACCGACACCACACTCCCCGCACTCCCCCTACCCACCGACACCACACTCCCCGCACTCCTCCTGCCCACCGACAACACACTCCCCGCACTCTCCCCCTACCCACTAACAGCACATTTCCTGCACTCCCCCTACCCACTGGCACCACACTCCCCGCACTCCCCCTACCCACCGACACCACACTCCCCGCACTCCCCCTACCCACTGGCACCACACTCCCCGCACTCTCCCCCTACCCACCGACACCACACTCCCCCTCCCCACCTCCACAACACTCCCCGCACTCCCCCTACCCACCGACACCACACTCCCCGCACTCTCCCCCTACCCACCGACACCACACTCCCCGCACTCCCCCTACCCACCGACACCACACTCCCCGCACTCCCCTACACACCGACACCACACGCCCCGCACTCTTCCCCTACTCACCGACACCACACTCCCGAAACTCCCACTACCCACCGACACCACACTCCCGAAACTCCCACTACCCACCGACACCACACTCCCGAAACTCCCACTACCCACCGACACCACACGCCCCGCACCCCCCCTACCCACCGACACCACACTCCCGAAACTCCCACTACCCACCGACACCACACTCCCCACACTCTCCCCCTACTCACCGACACCACACTCCCCACACTCTCCCCCTACCCACCGACACCACACTCCCCGCACTCCCCCTACCCACCGACACCACACGCCCCGCACTCTTCCCCTACTCACCGACACCACACTCCCCGCACCCCCCCTACCCACCGACACCACACTCCCTGCACTCTCCCCTTGCCCTCCACCACACACCCCGCACTCTCCCCGTACCCTCCACCACTCTCCCCGCACTCTCCCCGTACCCTTCACCACACTCCCCGCACTCTCCCCCTACTCTCCACCACACTCCCCCCTTACCCGACGTCACACTCCCCGCACTCTCCCTGTACCCTACACCACACTCCCCGCACTCCCCCTACCCACCGACACCAAACTCCCCGCACTCTCCCTACCCAATGGCACCACTCTCCCCGCACTCTCCCTGTACCCTACACCACACTCCCCGCACTATCCCCCTACCCACCGACACCACACTCCCCGCACTCCCCCTACCCACCGACACCAAACTCCCCGCACCCTCCCTACCCACCGACACCAAACTCCCCGCACTCCCCCTACCCACCGACACCAAACTCCCCGCACTCTTCCCCTACTCACCGACACCACACTCGCCGCACTCCCCCTACCCACCACCACCACCACACTCCCCGCACTCCCCCTACCCACCGACACCACACTCCTCACACTCCCCCTACCCACCACCACCACCACACTCCCGGCACTCTCCCCCTACCCACCGACATCACACTCCCCGCACTCCCCCTACCCAGCGACACCACACTCACCGCACTCTCTCCCTACCCACCGACACCACACTCCCGGCACTCTCCCCCTACCCACCGACATCACACTCCCCGCACTCCCCCTACCCACCGACACCACACTCCCCGCACTCCCCCTACCCACCGACACCACACTCCCCGCACTCTCACCCTACCCACCGACACCACACTCCCCGCACTCTCCCCCTACCCACCGACACCACACTCCCGGCACTCTCCCCCTACCCACCGACATCACACTCCCCGCACTCCCCCTACCCACCGACACCACACTCCCGGCACTCTCCCCCTACCCACCGACATCACACTCCCCGCACTCCCCCTACCCACCACCACCACACTCCCGGCACTCTCCCCCTACCCACCGACACCACACTCCCCGCACTCCCCCTACCCACCGACACCACACTCCCCGCACTCTCCCCCGATCCACCAACACCACACTCCCCACACTCCCCCTACCCACCGACACCACACTCCCCCTACCCACTGACACCACACTCCCCGCACTCGCCCTACCCAACGACACCACACTCCCCGCACTCTCCCCGTACCCACCGACACCATACTCCCCGCACTCTCCCCCTTCCCACCCTCCACCACACTCCCCGCACTCTCCCCGAACCCCGTACCCCACTCCCCGCACTCTCCCCTTGCCCTCCTCCACACTCCCCGCACTCTCCCCTTGCCCTCCACCACACTCCCTGCACTCTCCCCACACTCTCCCCGTACCCTACACCACACACCCCGCATTCTCCCCTTGCCCTCCACCACACTCCCCGCACTCTCCCCGTACCCGACACCACACTCCCCGCACTCTCCCCGTACCCCACACCACACTCCCCGCGCTCTCCCCTTACCGACACCACATTCCCCGCACTCCCCCTACCCACCGACACCACACTCACCGCACTCCCCCTACCCACCGACACCACACTCGCCGCACTCTCCCTCGACCCACCGACACCACACTCCCCGCACTCCCCCTACCCACCGACACCACACTCCCCGCACTCCCCCTACCCACCGACACCACACTCCCCGCACTCCCCCTACCCACTGACACCACACTCCCCGCACTCTTCCCCTACTCACCGACACCACACTCCCCGCACCCCCCCTACCCACCGACACCACACTCCCTGCACTCTCCCCTTGCCCTCCAGCACACACCCCGCACTCTCCCCGTACCCTCCACCACACTCCCCGCACTCTCCCCGTACCCTTCACCAGACTCCCCGCACTCTCCCCGTACCCGACGTCACACTCCCCGCACTCTCCCCGTACCCCACACCACACTCCCCGCACTCTCCCTGTACCCTACACCACACTCCCCGCACTCTCCCTGTACCCTACACCACACTCCCCGCACTCTCCCTGTACCCTACACCACACTCCCCGCACTCTCCCTGTACCCTACACCACACTCTTCCCCTACTCACCGACGCCACACTCCCCGCACCCCCCCTACCCACCGACACCACACTCCCTGCACTCTCCCCTTGCCCTCCAGCACACACCCCGCACTCCCCCCGTACCCTCCACCACACTCCCCGCACTCTCCCCGTATCCTTCACCAGACTCCCCGCACTCTCCCCGTACCCGACGTCACACTCCCCGCACTCTCCCCGTACCCCACACCACACTCTCCCTGTACCCTACACCACACTCCCCGCACTCTCCCTGTACCCTACACCACACTCCCCGCACTCTCCCTGTACCCTACACCACACTCCCCGCACTCTCCCTGTACCCTACACCACACTCCCCGCACTCTCCCCCTACCCACCGACACCACACTCCCCGCACTGCTCCCTCCCCCACCCACCGACACCACCCTCCCCGCACTGCTCCCCCCCCCCACCCACCGACACCACACTCCCCGCACTCTCCCCTTTCCCACTGACACCACACGCCCCGTACTCTCCCCCTACCCACCGACACCACACTCCCCGCACTCTCCCCTTTCCCACTGACACCACACTCCCCGTACTCTCCCCCTACCCACCGACACCACACTCCCCGGACTGCTCCCCCCCCCACCCACCGACACCACACTCCACGCACTCCCCCCCCCCCGCCACCCACCGACACCACACTGCCCGCGCTGCCCCTACCCACCGACACCACTCTCCCCACACTCCCCCTACCGACTGACACCACACTCCCCGCACTCTCCCCCAACCCACTAACAGCACATTTCCTGCACTCCCCCTGCCCACCGACAACACACTCCCCGCACTCTCCCCCTACCCACTAACAGCACATATCCTGCACTCCTCCTACCCACCGACACCACACTCCCCGCACTCCCCCTACCCACCGACAACACACTCCCCGCACTCCTCCTACCCACCGACACCACACTCCCCGCACTCCCCCTACCCACTGACACCACACTCCCCGCACTCTCCCCCTACCCACTAACAGCACATTTCCTGCACTCCCCCTGCCCACCGACAACACACTCCCCGCACTCTCCCCCTACCCACTAACAGCACATTTCCTGCACTCCTCCTACCCACCGACACCACACTCCCCGCACTCCCCCTACCCACCGACAACACACTCCCCGCACTCCTCCTACCCACCGACACCACACTCCCCGCACTCCCCCTACCCACCGACACCACACTCCCCGCACTCCTCCTACCCACCGACACCACACTCCCCGCACTCCTCCTGCCCACCGACAACACACTCCCCGCACTCTCCCCCTACCCACTAACAGCACATTTCCTGCACTCCCCCTACCCACCGACACCACACTCCCCGCACTCCCCCTACCCACCGACACCACACTCCCCGCACTCCCCCTACCCACTGGCACCACACTCCCCGCACTCTCCCCCTACCCACCGACACCACACTCCCCGCACTCCCCCTACCCACTGGCACCACACTCCCCGCACTCCCCCTACTCACCGACACCACACTCCCCGCACTCCCCCTACCCACTGGCACCACACTCCCCGCACTCCCCCTACCCACCGACACCACACTCCCCGCACTTTCCCCCTACCCACCGACACCACACTCCCCGCACCCCCCCTACCCACCGACACCACACTCCCTGCACTCTCCCCTTGCCCTCCAGCACACACCCCGCACTCTCCCCGTACCCTCCACCACACTCCCCGCACTCTCCCCGTACCCTTCACCAGACTCCCCGCACTCTCCCCGTACCCGACGTCACACTCCCCGCACTCTCCCCGTACCCCACACCACACTCCCCGCACTCTCCCTGTACCCTACACCACACTCCCCGCACTCTCCCTGTACCCTACACCACACTCCACGCACTCTCCCTGTACCCTACACCACACTCCCCGCACTCTCCCTGTACCCTACACCACACTCCCCGCACTCTCCCCCTACCCACCGACACCACACTCCCCGCACTGCTCCCCCCCCCACCCACCGACACCACCCTCCCCGCGCTGCTCCCCCCCCCCCCCACCCACCGACACCACACTCCCCGCACTCTCCCCTTTCCCACTGACACCACACGCCCCGTACTCTCCCCCTACCCACCGACACCACACTCCCCGCACTCTCCCCTTTCCCACTGACACCACACTCCCCGTAGTCTCCCCCTACCCACCGACACCACACTCCCCGGACTGCTCCCCCCCCCACCCACCGACACCACACTCCACGCACTCCCCCCCCCCCCACCCACCGACACCACACTGCCCGCGCTCCCCCTACCCAC